>NC_066510.1:30346954-30389454 GCF_024679095.1 Eriocheir sinensis | reverse complement strand
TTGGTGTTTGCGACGTTAATAATTCTTGGCCGGACTGAAGAAAAAACAAAAATAAATCTACGTTATACTGGATTACATTACGTACGGTATATATATATACATATATATATATATATATGTATATATATATATATATATATATATATATATATATATATATATATATATATATATATATATATATATATATATATATGTTTACGCTATCCTCTTCTTTTAGGCTTTTTCTTCTGTAAATTTCTAACGTTGTAATATTAACGCTATCCTCTTTGAACCTCATTTTATTTATTAGGCTTTTCTTCTGTAAATTTCTCTGTAATATTTGTCTTAGCAACTGATTAACTGTATACAACCTTCTTTTATTTATTATAGTTTCTAAAACGCTATTCTCTTCTTTCAACCTCGCTATATTTATTAGGCTTTTTTCTTGTTCAAATTTCTCTAACGCTGTAATATTTTTCATAGCAACTGATAAACTATCTAAACGCCCTCCTTTTCTTTAAACATCCTTTTATTTATTTGGCTTCCTCTATAAATTTCTCTACGTCACAAATATATATATATATATATATATATATATATATATATATATATATATATATATATATATATATATATATATATATATATATATATATATCAGTTTCTAAGAAATTTACAAAACAAAAACCTAATAAATAAAAGGAGGTTATATATTGTTGACCCAGTTGCTAAGAAATATATTTCAGCGGTTGAGAAATTTACAGAAGAACCCTAATAAATAAAGGAAGGTACATACTATTCCTGTATCTTTTCTTTCCTTTTTGTCTTTGTTTTACTCGTGTTTTCCTCTTAAAAGACAGTTAAGAAAACATATCGGACTGTTAAAGAAAAAAACAAAAATATATATATAGATATGTTATATATATATATATATATATATATATATATATATATATATATATATATATATATATATATATATATATATATATATATATATATATATATATATATATATATATATATATATATATATATATATATATATATATATATATAGTTGATTCAGTTTCTGAGACAAATGTTTCAGCGGTTGAAAATTTACAGAACAAAAAACCCTAATAAATAGAATAAGGTTGTATATAGTCGATCCAGTTGCTAAGAAAAATATTACAGCGGTTGAGAAATTTACAGAATAACCCTAATAAATGAAGGAAGGTACATAATATTCCTGTATCTTTTCTTTTCTTTCCTTTTTGTCTTTGTTTTACTCGAGTTTTCCTCTTAAAAGACAGTTAAGAATAAAACATATCGGACGGTTTTGGTTTTCGCGACGTTAATAATTCTTGACCGGACTAATGAAAAAAACAAAAATAAATCCTCGTTATATATATATATATATATATATATATATATATATATATATATATATATATATATATATATATATATATATATATATATATATATATATATATATATATATATATATATATATATATATATATATATATATATATATATATATATATATATATATATATATATATATATATATATATATATATATATATATATATATATATATATATATATATATATATATATATATATATATATATATATACGCTATCGTCTTCCCTTAACCTCCTTTTATTTTTTAGGCTTTTTCTTCTGTAAATATCTCTAACGCTGTAATATCTCTCTTAGCAACTGAACAACTATCTTAACGCTATCCTCTTCTTTGAACCTCATTTTATTTATTATTCTTTTTCTTCTGTAAATTTCTCTAGCGCTCTAGTATTTTTCTTAGCAACTGATTAACTGTATACCACCTTCTTTTATTTATTATAATATCTAAAACGCTATTCTCTTCTTTCAACCTCCCTATATTTATTAGGCTTCCGGAAATTTCTCCACCGCTGAAATATTTTTTCTTTGCAACTGCATAAACTATATACAAACTATTTTTATTGATTAGGCTTTTTCCTTGCATAAATTTCTCTAACGCTGTAATATTTTTCATAGCAACTGATAAACTATCTAAACGCCCTTCTTTTCTTTAAACCTCCATTTATTTATTTGGCTTCCTCTGTCAATTTCTCTACTACACAAATAGTTTTCTTAGCCATTTTACGAATTATATATATATATATATATATATATATATATATATATATATATATATATATATATATATATATATATATATATATATATATATATATATATATATATAGTTGTTCCAGTTTCTAAGACAAATATTTCAGCGGTAGAAAATTTACAGAACAAAAATCCTAATAAATAAAATGAGGTTGTATATAGTTAATCTAGTTGCTAAGTAAAATATTTCAGCGGTTGAGAAATTTACAGAAGAACCCTAATAAATAAAGGAAGGTACATACTATTCCTGTATCTTTTCTTTTCTTTCCTTTTCGTCTTTGTTTTACTCGTGTTTTCCTCTTTAAAAGACAGTTAAGAAAAAAACATATAGACGGTTTTGGTGTTTGTGACGAATTAATTCTTGGCGGAGAAAAAAAACAAAATAAATCTTCATTATACTATATATATATATATATATTCTTAGCAACTGAACAACTATCAAATAATTTTCTATATATATATATATATATATATATATATATATATATATATATATATATATATATATATATATATATATATATATATATATATATAAATATATATATATATATCTGTCTTTCCTATCCTTTCCTCTGTTCTTTCTTCTAATATCCTCCCTTCTCCTTATTCATCCTCATCCTTATCCTCCTTTTCCTTTTACTTTACTCTTTCTCTCCTAATCTTAATCTCTTTGTCTTTTCTCTCCTCTCATTCTCCTCCTCCTCTCCTCTCCTCAACCCACCTCCTCCTTTTCCTCTTCTTTCTCTCCTCTTCTCCCTAATCTTTATGTCTTTCCTCTACTCCGATGTATCTTTTCTACCTCTCCCAAAACTGGCTTCGTGGCTCCCCGTCTCTCTTGTCTTGCCGGCCGCGAGATTTAGGGACGATGAGGATGAAGACGAGCGTGAAAAGGGTCCTCAGTCTGTCTTCGTCTCCTGTCGTTGGTGAGAGTCGTTTTTGTTCTTGCTTATAGTCTCGTTAATCTCATATGTTTGTTGTTCCTCCGTTTGTCTTTTCTTCTTATCTCTCTTTTTCTCATTGGTCTCTTTGTCTTTGTTTCCATGTTTCCATGTTTCTTTCTGTTCCCTTTATTCTCCTCTGTTCTTGTTCTTGTTATAGTCTCATTTATCTCTCTTGTTTCTTATTCCTCCGTTTGTGTTTTCTTCCTCTCTCTCTTTCTCTCATTGGTCTCTTTGTCTTCCTTGCTTCCTCTTTGTTTCTGCTCCCTTTTATCTCCTCTGTTCTTGTTCTTGCTTATAGTCTCGTTTATCTCTCTTGTTTCCTATTCCTCCTTTTGTATATTCTTTTTCTCTCGTCTGCTCCTTCTTCCTCTCTCTCTCTCTTTCTCACATTCGTTTCTTTGCCTTCCTTCCTTCCCTCCTTCCTTCCTTTTGCTCTCTTTTATCTCATCTGTCTCTTCCTCTTCCTCCCACTTATCTGCTTTCTTTTATGCTGTTTTCTCTATCCCACATTCGTAATTTGGCCTTTCTTGCTATCCTTTTTTTTTTTGTCTTTGTCTCATCTGTCTTTTCCTTTCTCTTCTTCTCACTTTTCTCCTCTTGTTCCTCTTTATATTCTCGTTTATATCTTCTGTTTCCCATTCCTTCTGCTTCTTTTCTCCTCTTCTCCTTCCTCCCCCTCTCTCTCTCTCTCCCACATTCATCTCTTACCCTTCCTTCCTTGTTTCCTTTTTCCTTCCTTCTGGTCTCTTTTGTCTCATCTGTCTCTCCTCCTGTCTTCCTTTCTTCCTTTCGTTCTTTCTCCTCTCTTATTAATTTTTTTCTTCCTCCTCTGTTTTTTCTTTATTTTTTCTTGACTTGCATTATGGTTTTTTTTCTTGCTTTCTTGTCAGTCTTTGCTTTGTCCTGCTTTTCTTTTTCTTTGTTCTGCTTTTGTTTTGTTTTCCTCTGCTAATCTTTATCTCAGTCTTCATTTCCGTTTTGTTTTGTCTTTTTTCTTCCTTCTTTTTGACTGGATCCCTTCTCAGCCTCCTCCTCCTCCTCTATTTGCCAGGTGCTTCCAGGCTCTCCGAGGGTCACTTCACCAACTTTTATTACTCCGACCAGAACCACAGGCAAGGAAGGGGTAGGAAAGCTCATCTTCTCCTCCTCCTCCTCCTCCTCCTCTTTGTCCTCGTCGTCCTCCTGCACCCTTTCCTCTTCATTCCCTTCCTTTCATTTTTTTCTTTAATTAATTTTTCTCCCCCTCTTCTTCTTCTATCTTTATCTTCCCCTCTTCCTCCTCCTCCTCCCTCCATATCCTCCTCTTCATCTGTCTATAGTTTTCTTTCTCTTCCTCCTCCTCCTCCTCCTTTTCATCTGTCTATAGTTTTCTTTCTCTTCCTCCTCATTCTCCTCCTCCTCCTCCTCCTCCTCCTCTTCATCTGTCTATAGTTTTCTTTCTCTTCCTCCTCATTCTCCTCCTCCTCCTCCTTCTCCTCCTCCTCCTCCTCCTCTTCATCTGTCTATAGTTTTCTTTCTCTTCCTCCTCCTCATTTTCCTCCTCCTCCTCCTCCTCCTCCTCCTCCTCCTTTTCATCTGTCTATAGTTTTCTTTCTCTTCCTCCTCATTCTCCTCCTCCTCCTCCTCCTCCTCCTCTTCATCTGTCTATAGTTTTCTTTCTCTTCCTCCTTCTCATTTTCCTCCTCCTCCTCTGCATCTGTCTATTGTTTTCTTTCTCTTCCTCCTCCTCATTTTCCTCCTGCTCCTCCTCCGCCTGTTCTTCCTTCTCCTCCTCCTCTTCCTTCCTTCATTCCTTTGTGCAGTTCCTCGTTTCATCAGTTTTGTCGCATTTTTTAGCCTTTTTCCTCATTTTCCTCCTTCCTTTTCCCTTTCCTTTTCCTTGTCCGCCATTGTTCCCTTCAAGTCGTTTTCTTTTCCGTCCATAAATGTTGGGAATTCCTCGTCGGTCTTTTCCTTTCGACTTAATTGGTTTCGTTATGTTTTCCGTTTTTTTCGAGTGTTGTCCTTCTCTCTCTCTCTCTCTCTCTCTCTCTCTCTCTCTCTCTCTCTCTCTCTCTCTCTCTCTCTCTCTCTCTCTCTCGACAGCTGGCATCAACACAATTCGGCTGTTCATGTTTTAATTTTTTTGCAGACCAGTATTGAAGGTCGCCAGCTGTGTGTGTGTGTGTGTGTGTGTGTGTGTGTGTGTGTGTGTGTGTGTGTGTGTGTGTGTGTGTGTGTGTGCGCGCGTCCTTTTGCCTCACTAACCTCCTTTTCTCTCTTACCTCTCATTCACTTTCTCTAATCTCCTCTCTACCTATTTTCTTCTCTCCATTTCTCCTCATCCCATTTCCGAATCCCTCCCTCTCTCTCCCTCCCCTCTCCCTTATCTCTCTCTCTTCACTTCCTCATCTTTTATCCCCTTTCTCCCTTCTTGCCTTCCTCCCCTTCCCTCGTCTCTCCCTCTCTCCCTCCCCTCTCCCTTATCTCTCTCTCTCTTCACTTCCTCACCTTCCATCCCCTTTCTCCCTCCTTGCCTTCTTCCCCTTTCCTCGTCTCTCCCTCTCTCTCCCCACACCGTTCCCAGGTTATCGTACTCAGAGCCTCGTTTTTACCGGTTTCTGAGTCATAGCTATTGATAAAACACACCAATTATCAACCATTTTAAGGATAATTATATTTGAAGGCAGTTATTGGGGTCGGGTCGTCTTATTTTCGTTTCCTTTTCATTCATCGTTTTCTTTATCTTTTCCTCTTCTCGTTTCCTCCTATTTTTATTCTTTTTTCTTCCTCTTTCTTCTCCTCCTTTTCGTCCTTTTTTTTCTTTCCCTTAATTTTCTAGACTCCCCACACTGCACACCTCCACCATCTCCCCACCCCCCCGGTACTAACCATGTCTCCTCCTCCCTTCTTTCTCCCCTTATCAACCCTCCCCTGATCTTTCCCCCTGCGTCCTCTGCTACACTTCCCCTTCCTTCCCTCCTTCTTCCCCCACTACCCCTTCCTCCTCTCTCCCCTTATCAACGCTCCCCTGATCTTTCCCCCTGCGTCCTCTGCTTCACTTCCCCTTCCTTCCCTCCTTCTTCCCCCACTACCCCTTCCTCCTCTCTCCCCTTATCAACGCTCCCCTGATCTGTCCCCATTCCTCCCCTCCTTCCTCCCCTTCTACTCCCCCTCCTTTCTCCATTTTTGAATGTTCCCTTGGTCATCCCCCCCCCCCCTTACTCCAATAAAACACTTCATTTACTCCCTTCCTTCCTCCCCTTTTACTCCCCCTCCTTTCTCCCCTTACGAATGTTCCCTCTGTCATCTCCCCTTCCTTCTCAAAAACACTTCCATATCCTCCCCTTATTCCACCCCAACTTCTCCCCCTCCTTTCCCCCCTCTCCCCTCCCTCCCTCACTGCACCGACATCCCTCCTCCTCCTCCTCCTCCTCCTCCTTCTCCTCTTCCTCCTCCTCCTCCTCCTCCCCCTCTTCCTCCCCTCCCCGCAGCCAGGCACTCCAGTATATTACTCTGCATTGTCTTCCATACGTGATGCTTATAATGCTTGCGTCATTGCTGTCTCTCTCTCTCTCTCTCTCTCTCTCTCTCTCTCTCTCTCTCTCTCTCCTCCACACCCACACCCACACAAACACTTCCTTCCTTCACCATGAGACGTCAGAAGCTTCGTGGTAGGGACATAATTATCGGACGCATCGAGGCACTGATTGGAGTCTTTTGAGTTCGGCGGTAAATAATACTCTCCTGTTCTTTATTACACTCATATTCCCGGGGCAAAGCGACCGATGACTATGATGATGATGATGATGATAATGGTGATGATCATGAGGAGGAGGGAGAAAATGGGATAAGTAGTAAAAATGGAAAGGTGAATGAAAGAGAAAAAGAAGGAGAGAAAGAATGAATGATGTTAGGAAAGGAAGGAGGAAGGAAAGGAAGGAAGGAAGAAAGAAAGGAGGGAAGAAAGAAAGAAAGAAAGGAAAGAAGAGAGAGAGAGAGAGAGAGAGAGAGAGAGAGAGAGAGAGAGAGAGAGAGAGAGAGAGAGAGAGACGCTTCAATCATATCAGACACACAAAGAACAAAAGCGCCCACTCACTCATGTCCTCAGTGCCATTTTTTTCCTCTCTGTCCTTCCCTAACAAGCCCCAGGTGCGAAGGAGAGGGCAACACACACACACACACACACACACACACACACACACACACACACACACACACGGACACGCACACACACGCTTTGAATACCTGAGCATACTTGCTAATGAGGCAGCGTAGGTGAAGGTGACAAAAGGTGAGACGCGTGTGTCCTTCTCTTTGGGTCTTGCTTTCAACAATGAGGAAAATGGAGACGTACCGCAGATGTGACGCCTCTCTTTGTGTGTGTGTGTGAGAGAGAGAGAGAGAGAGAGAGAGAGAGAGAGATAACGCGGAGAAGGAGGCTTTCCAAATCCCCTTTGAACAAAATGTCGGCTTGTGAGAAACAACTGAATTTGAGATTTTCCAGGAATCATCTCTTAAACGGGACGTATTTCACGGAGAGAGGCCCGAGTGGAGGAGGAGGAGGAGGAGGAGGAGGAGGAGGAGGAGGAGGAGGAGGTGAAGTGAGTGGAATGAAAAGATGATGATTAATAGGCTGATGAAGATGAAGATAAAGGGATGGAGATGAAAGTTGAGGAGGAAGATAAAAGGGGAAAAAATAGAAAGAAAGAAAGGAAAATAATAAAAGTTATATAATAATAGTAATAATAATAATAATAATAATAATAATAATAATAATAATAATAATAATAATAATAACAACAACAACAATAACAACAAAAAGGAAATAGCTAAGGTGTGTGTGTGTGTGTGGGTGTGGGTGTGGGTGGTAGGGGGGTGCGTGCGTGCGTGCGTGCTATCAGATCCCATAACACGCTAGAAAATGGAATCGCAAATCGGAGTCTTTCTCGGTCTTGGTCTGGGTCGTGGGTCTGGTCTCGGCGGCTGACTGAAGCGCTTGCACTTAGAGGAGGAAGATGAATCATTTGTGAGGCTTCCCTGCCTTTGCCTATACCAGTGAAGACATGAATAAAAGGAGGAGGAGGAGGAGGAGGAGGAGGAGGTGGTTCGTCTTCTCCTTTTGATCCTCCACTTCTCCATTCCTTCATCTCTCTGTTCTTACTGATTATCCTCCTCCTCCTCCTCCTCCTCCTGCATCTTGTTCCCCTCATCCTTGTCTCATTCCCTATTTTTCCTCCTCCTCCTCCTCCCGTTCCTTATACTCCTTGTCCTCCTAAGCATCCTTCCTTCTTCTCCTCTTTACTTCATTTATCATCATTCTCTTTCCTTGTGTCTTATATTCCTTATCTCCCTATTATTTACCTTCCCTGTATCTCTCCTCTTTATCATCCTGTCATCCTTTCATGCGTCCTACCCTTCCTTCTCCTCTTCCTCCTCTTCCTCCCATGTCTCCACCTCCTCCTATTACTTCCCCTTTACCTCCTCTAAATCATCGTGTTATCCTTCCTTTCCCTTCCTGCATCCTACCCTTCCTTCTCTTCCTCCCTGATTACTTCCTCCTCCTCCTCCTATTCCCTCCATGTCTCCAATTCCTCCTATCACTTCCCCTTTTCCTCTAAATCATCCTTCCTTCCTTCCTTCCTTTCCCTCTGAACGTCTTACTCTTCCTTCTCCTCCTCCTCCTCCTCCTCCTCCTTCTTCTTCTTCTTCTTCTTCTTCATTACTTCCTTATGCCTCATCTTCCTCATCTCATTTTCCTTCATCCCTCCTCTACATCATCCTTCCTTCCTTCCTATCCCTCTGAACGTCTTACTCTGCCTTCTCCTCCTCCTCCTCCTCCTTCTTCTTCTTCATTACTTCCTTATGCCTCATCTTCCTCATCTCATTTTCCTTCATCCCTCCTCTACATCATCCTTCCTTCCTTCCTATCCCTCTGAACGTCTTACTCTTCCTTCTCCTCCTCCTCCTCCTCCTCCTCCTTCTTCTTCTTCTTCATTACTTCCTTATGCCTCATCTTCCTCATCTCACTTTCCTTCATCCTTCTTTCCTTCCTTTCCCTCTCAACGCCTAACTCCTCCTTCTCCTCCTCCTTCTCCTTCTTCATCCTCATCTCACTTCCCTTTATCCATCCCTACCTTCCTTCCTTCCTTTCCCGCACAAACGCAGCGGTCCCAATGAGCCGTTTTTGCCCATTGAAGCCCCGGCCCACGCGTCCCCTGGTGTCCCTGCCGAGAACGCTGATGCTAGTGGGACATTAGCGTCAGGACAAGGCTTGCACCGGGCACCGTAATCCCGTAAAGAGAGAGGAATAGGCGGGGAGGTGAGCCGGGACGCGTGCAGGCAAATGGTCCGGAAATTTAGCTGAGGTAGAGAGGTTGGCGAGGGAGGGAGAGAGAGAGAGAGAGAGAGAGAGAGAGAGAGAGAGAGAGAGAGAGAGAGAGAGAGAGAGAGAGAGAGAGAGAGAGAGAGAGAGAGAGAGAGAGAGAGAGAGAGAGAATTATTCCTCATTTGCCTTTGTGATTTTGTTGAATAAGGTTTGAGTTTATTAAATTTGCGGAATGTCCAATAAAAAGTAAACACACACACACACACACACACACACACACACACACAGACATACACACACGCGTACTTTTTCTCTCACCCCCAACTGTTACAAAATGCTGGAGACGTTTGGCGCCGAGACACGCAATAAACAGATAGCAATGTCACCCCCCACCCCCCCCTCACCCTTGCCAACCCCCCTCCCCCTCCCTTCCTACTCTCCCCCTTCCTCCCCCACTCCTCCCTTAGTCACACGTCCTGTTCGGAATTAATCTTAAGCTGACAACACTCACAGAATCCCTCATCCCTCATCTCTCTTTCTCTCATTTCTCATCTCTCTCTCTCTCTCTCTCTCTCTCTCTCTCTCTCTCTCTCTCTCTCTCTCTCTCTCTCTCTCTCTCTCTCTCTCCCTCCCTTTCCTTCACCCCTTCCATCTCTCTCCCTCTCATCTCTCATTACCCTCTTCCTCCATAGTCTCCCTCCCCTTCCTTCCCCCCTCACCTGCCTCCCCTGGAATGTAATATCTTGAGTAATTACCTTAGGCGCGTGAGACCCACCGGAAACAAGGGGCAAGCCGGGCGCTACAGCTTCTTGCTCAGGATATGAAGAGGAGCATGACCAGGGCCCGCTAGGAGGGATGGTGTGGTAGTACGGACTCACGTGGGGGAAGGGACGAAGTAAGTGGGTGGGTGGGAGTGGGGGGAGATGGAGAAGAAGAGAACGGAGGAAGAGAATGAGTAATGTTAGAAAGAGAAAAGGGGATGAAGGAAGGAGGAGGAGGAGTGGGGAGAAAGAGAAGGAGGGAAGGTAGAAGATAATTGGTAATATCAGAATGAGTGGATATACAAAAATGAGAAACATAGGAAGAAGAAAGAGGATAGGAAGACCAAGAATGGAGAGAATGGGGGGATGAGAAAGGGAAAAGAAGAGGAGAAAGGGAATGAGACTGAAGAAGACGGTAAGGAAGTGGAAAAGGAAAGAATGAGAGGAGAGCGAAAAAAAGTGTATGGGGAGGAGGAAACATGGAAACATGGAAATGCAGGCAACAGAAAGCCTATTGGCTCATTACGAGGTTGCCCGCTTGGGTGATTTAATCTGCTCGACCGCCACTTGGGGCTTGAGGAGCAGATGAAAGCACCTCGATATTGAGGAGCAGATGAAAGCACCTCGTTATTCAGTTTACTCCCGACGCAGCGAAATGATGGTCGATTCTATATTTGAAGGAGTTGATGGTATTCGCATTTACTACTTCTGAGGGAAGATTGTTCCAGTGGTGGATGACTCGGTGTGAAAAGAAACTCCTTCCAGTGTCTCTGCTACACCGACTCGACTGAATGGGTAAACCGTTATTTCTAGTTCTTGAGTTGGAAATGATGAATTGTTAAGAGAATGAAGGATGGGAGAGAAGGAGGGGAAGTAAAAAGAGAAGGAGGAGGGGAAGGAGAGTGAAGGAGAAGGTTGGATGTGGAGAGAGAAGGAATAAGAGGAAACTGGAAGGAAATTTGTCGGGAAGAGGATAAGAAAAGGAGTTCATAGGAGGAGGAGGAGGAGGAAAAAAGGGAGGTAATAGGAGGTCAAGAGCAAGAAGAGAAAAAAAATAAAAATAAAAGTATGTTCGAGATAGTGAAGGATTACGAGGAGGAGGAGGGGGAAGAGGAAGAGGAGGAAGAGGAAGAGGAGGAGGAGAAGAAGGAGGAGGAGAAAGCTCGACAGGAAAGAAGAGGAAGAAGAAATAAAGAGGAAGAAAATTGTATGTGAAGAAGGAGGAGGAGAAAGAAGAGGTGGAGGAGAGAAGTGTACAAGAAAGAATAGGAAGACAAAAAAAAGAAGAAATTCCGTGACGAAGGAGGAAGAATGAGGAGGCGAAGAAACAGGAGGAAGGAAAAAGACGAAGAAAATTGTATATGAAGGAGGAGGAGAAGGAAAAAATAACGTACAAGAAAGAATAGGAAGAAGAAATAAATGAAGAAAATCCGTGAAAAAGAAGGAGGAGGAGGAAGAGGAGGAGGAAAAACACGAAGAAGGAAAAGGATGAAGAAAATTATATATCAAGAAGGAAGAGGACAAGGAGGAGGAAAATATACAAGAAAGAAAAGCAAAAGGATAAAAAAAGAAAATAACTGAAGGAGAAGAAGAAGAAGGAGGAGGAGGAAGGAGAAAAAGCAAAAAATAAAATAAAATAAATAAATAAATAAAAAAAAAATGAAGCTCAATATACCGAAAAGATCCTCAACATTTCAACGTCATTACTTCCCGTCATTATCTTATGCTCAAAATCACTGCCCCCACACACACACACACAAAAAAAAAAAAAAATCATAAACTAATATCGTGAGACTTTTTCCCCCACGCTGACATAAAAAAAAAAACTCTTCATATATAATTAAAAAAAAGAAAAGCTTCATGGCGCTCTTACACAAAGTTATTCGGGAGCGGATTAGCGAGAATTTATTACAACATCGAACGCTCACTGATTATTCGCTGCTTAAATTATTATCCCTAAAAAAAAACTAAGTATACTCGCTCGCCAATTAGCGTATATTCTCTTCCCTCGCGTAGCAATATTCCTCCTCCTCCTCCTCCTCTTTTTCGTATTAAACTTCATTTCTCTCCTATAATTCTCTCCTCACCATTCTTTGTTCCTTATCTCTTCATCATGTCACTATTTCTCACAGTCCCATTTTCCCTTCCCTCTCCGTCAGTAGTAATTTTCCTCCTCATCCTCCTCTTCGTATTAAACTTCATTCTCTTCTCCATAATTCTCTCCTCATCATTCTCTGCTCCTCTTCTTTTCATCATCTCATCATTTTTTACTGTCCCATTTTTCCTCCTCTATATCATCCCATCTTCCTTCCTTTCCCTTCCCTCAAGTAGTAGTATCAATTTCTAAACCCTACTTTCACTCTTCAAAAGGTGTTCGTGAAAGTATAATGATTAACAGTTCTCATTCTACTTACGTGTCTGTCGCTGCTGCTTCCGCTCGTCGCGTTATGAGTACGAGTGTGTAAGTTATGTTTGTCGTTAGAGCGTTTAATTAAATGTATTCACTAACTCGGTATTGTAATAAAGTCTCGTTGCTTATGTGGTGGGCTTAAAACAGTGAGGGAGATAGACAGACAGAGAGGCAGACAGGCAAACAGGCAGGCAGATAGGTAGATAAAAGTAGATAGAGAAAGCTAGATTGAGGTAGGATAAAGAAGGATGGAGACAGACAGATTGATGGATAGATAGGAAATAGATATATAGATAGATAGATAGATACATACATACATACATACATACATACATACATAGATACATAGATAGGTTAGAGAGATACACAGATAGACAGATAGACAGAGAGAGAGAGAGAGAGAGAGAGAGAGAGAGAATACCTGACCTCAGTGCTCCAGGAAAGGTAAGGGCATAATACACCAGGTGAGCAGCGGGGGCTCATTAACGCCGCCCCCGCGCTGCACCTGTCTCATAGCCGCCCAGGGGAGGAGGTGAGCATGGCCGGGAAGCAAGAAAATCCGGACTGTAAATAAATCCGAACTATACTAATTATTTGGCTCCGGCTGTTTAGTGTGTGTGTGTGTGTGTGTGTGTGTGTGTGTGTGTGTGTGTTTAAGGGGGGTGGGGAGGGAGAGAGGGACAGGTGAGAGGTATAATCTATTTTGGCAATATTTTGTTCGTCAAACTGGAGGGGCAGAGGAATTATGGTCATTGTTATTGTTATTATTATTATTGTTATTATTATTATAGTTATTATTATTATTATTATTATTATTATTATTACTATTATGATTATTATTATTATTATTATTGTTGTTGTTGTTAGTATTAGTATTGCTATTATTTTTATTATTTTTATTATTATTGTTATTATTGATATATATTATTATCATCATCATCATCATCATCATCATCATCATTATTATTATTATTATTATTATTATTATTATTATTATTATTAGTAGTAGTAGTAGTAGTAGTAGTATCATCATCATCATCATCATCATCATTATTTCTATCATCATCATCCTTATTACTGCTATTATTCCCCTTACTACGACAGAAAATGGCCACACATGTAAGAAGAAACTCGTTTTCTCATTCCCACTAATGCCTTTCGCGGCTTTTAAATTTCTCAAAACCCTAAGAAGATTTCACGATTTCAAGGAAACCCGGAAATGGCCCTCGGTTCTTTTCAGCGTCGTTCGCCGGGCTTAATATTTCAGCCCGAATCAGCGGATCACGGCGGCTTTGATGCGAGCCTGAGGGTGACTCCTGCTGCCCTAATAAGAGGCGTATTGGGGTAGTACAAAGAATCCATCCCTCAGGCAAGAGTGCGAGGGACACATGAAGAGAGACTGACGGGCAAAGAGACGTAGAGAGATTGATTGAAAGACAGACAGACAGACAGACAGACGAAGAGCCAATATCACAGGCCAAAACAGCGTCATCGCAAGCACCATAACCTATCCATTATCTCCAAAATGGTCAGATATTCTACCTACCACCCAATACTAAAGAAATTTCCTCTGAAGTTTTCATAAAAATTTCTCAACTTCCATATCAACACCAAAACACTAAAGAGGACATTTCACTGGTCTTTAATATTGTGTATTTGGTGCCTTACAAACTTGCTATATCTCGAACCGTATATGGAAATTAGCCCAGACCTGTAATTTCTAACTGTAGACAATATGGAACTTGCCCCAAAGACGAACAGACGAAGGAACCACCTAACGGGGAGGGGAGACTCCTATAATGTAATGAGCCTCCTGCCCTTGCATAAGACATTTCCATAGTCCTTAGAACGTCGAACTGTATTTAGAACTGACCCCAAAGACGAACCGACGAAGGAGCCAACTAACGGGGAGGGGAGACTCCTATAATGTAATGAGCCTCCTACCCTTGTATAAGACATTTCCATAGTCCTTTAAAATGTCGAACTGTATCTAGAACTGACCCCAAAGACGAACAGACCAACCAACCAACTAACTCACAGGCCGGCCACCGTAGCCCCTCGTATACTGCAATGAGCCTCCTGCCGCCCTACACTCATAAACAAGCTTCGGGGAATGGACGCGGCAGCTGCTTCGCCCTCCATAAAACTCCGGGATTATGGTGCAGCGGCGTCCACGTCCCGGCTTATAAATTGGGGGCGATAAGTTCCGAACGTTATGGAAGCCAGTCTGTGATTTAGCGAGGCTGCGCGGAGTATAGGGACGGGCGGGTTAATGAGGATGGGGGTAGGGGAGGAGGGGATAGGTGAAGGGAGGGATGGGAGGGGATGAGAGTGGGAGGACGGGAGAGAGGTAGGCAGTGGATTGGATCACGTTATTCAGCATTTAACCTTTCTCCTTTCCTTCCTTCCTTCCTCCATTATCTTGCTTCCTTCCTTTCTTCCTTCCTTTCTTCTTTTTTCATATCTTCTCTCCATTCGTTTCTCCCTTCCTTTACTCCTTGGTTTCTTCCTTCCGCCATTCCCTTATTCCTTCCTTCACCCATTCTTTCAATCCATTAATTCGTTCGTTCGTTCCTTCCTTCCTTCTCTCCTCTCTTTCTGCTCTCCTTTTTTCTTTCCTCCATTATTCATTCCTTCATTCCAATAACTCCTTCCTTCCTTCCTTCTTTTCTTCCTTTCTTCTCTCCTTTTTTCCTTCCTTCATTATTCATTCCAATAACTCGTTCCTTCCTTCCTTTCTTCATTCCTGCCTTCCTCCCTTCCTTCCTCCATTCAATCCTCTCCCCCCACCCCCTTTCCTCCCGTCCGGCCCGATGTGATCCTAATATCGGTAATTTGGAAGGGTCGGCCTAATATGTGTGCGTGTTTGCATTCTTCTTTTCGGCTTCGAGTTGCAACGGCGAGGCTACGTATATTGGAGGGAATATTCGGCGGGGCGCACTAACCATATTAAAAGTCCTCCCCTCGCCTCGTCGTGTGTGTGTGTTACGTTGATTTACCTGTAAGTTAATTCGTCCAGGTATCTATCGGTTGCATCTGAATCATCATCTATCAAAGTCTGTATCAGTCTATCGGTTTATATTTATGATTTTCTAAGCTGTTATTTTATATTTCTTTTCCAGTTCAGTTCTTGTTAATTGTGTGTTACGTTGATTTACCTGGAAGCTAATTCGTCCAGGTATCTATGGGTTGCATCTGAATCATCATCTATCAAAGTCTGTATCAGTCTATCGGTTTATATTTATGATTTTCTAAGCTCTCATTTTATATTTCTTTTCCAGTTCAGTTCTTGTCATATGTGTGTTTCGTTGTTTTACCTGTAAGTTAATTCGTCCAGGTATCTAGAGTTAACATCTGTATCATCATCAAT
Organism: Eriocheir sinensis; assembly: GCF_024679095.1. Lineage (NCBI taxonomy): Eukaryota > Metazoa > Arthropoda > Malacostraca > Decapoda > Varunidae > Eriocheir > Eriocheir sinensis. Next base: position 30,373,517 of record NC_066510.1, on the reverse strand, counting down.
GTCAAAACCTACTCGTGATTATCTAGGTCATCATTTTTTACCTATTTACCTGTTGAGCTCTCGTCTTGTGTGTGTTACGTTGACATACCTGTAAGTTAATTCGTACGGGTATCTAGAGTTAGCATCTGTATCATCATCAATATCAAAACCTACTCGTGATTATCTAAGTCATCATTTTTTACCTATTTACCTGTTGAGCTCTCGTCTTGTGTGTTACGTTGACATACCTGTAAGTTAATTCGTACGGGTATCTAGAGTTAACATCTGTGTCATCATCTATATCAAAACCTACTCGTGATTATCTAGGTCATCATTTTTTACCTATTTACCTGTTGAGCTCTCGTCTTGTGTGTTACGTTGACATACCTGTAAGTTTATTCGTACGGGTATCTAGAGTTAGCATCTGTATCATCATCTATATCAAAACCTATACTCGTGATTATCTAGGTCATCATTTTTTACCTATTTACCTGTTGAGCTTTCGTCTTGTGTGTTACGTTGATTTACCTGTAAGTCTATTCATCCAGGTATTTTTAATCATCATCTGCATCACCATCTATCAGTATCAAAATCTGTATCAGTCTATCGGTCTCTAATTGTGCATTTCAACTCATCATTTTAACCCATCATTTTATATTTCTTTACCTGTTCAACCTAACCACACTTTTACCTGAATTTCCATCATACTTTACCTCTCTCTCTCTCTCTCTCTCTCTCTCTCTCTCTCTCTCTCTCTCTCTCTCTCTCTCTCTCTCTCTCTCTCTCTCTCTCTCTCTCTCTCTCTCTCTCTCTCTCTCTCTCTCTCTGTGTGTGTGTGTGTGTGTGTGTGTGTGTGTGTAACTTTTAACTCTGTATCTGTCCTTTCCATTAGTCCAAGGTGGTGTGCATACATGTTTAAGCTACGTATGACTGTGTTTGACTTGGTGCTTATGTGTGTGTGTGTGTGTGTGTGTGTGTGTGTGTGTGTGTGTGTGTGTGTGTGTGTGTGTGTGTATATATGTGTATCCCCCTCCCTCATACACGTGCTAATAAACAAATAACTAAACAAACACGCAAACACATTAAACCTTCAAGGGAGGGGAGGAGTTCAGAAAGGGAAGAAGCGGGAGAGAGAGAGAGAGAGAGAGAGAGAGAGAGAGAGAGAGCAAAAAGTGAACATTTGAGCTTGAAAGTGAGTCGGATAAGTCAATTTCCTCCCTAAAACACACACACACACACACACACACACACACACACACACACACACACACACACACACACCTAAGTAAAGTGTAATTATATATTCGTTCGTAGTAAAAGTAAGGATTCAAAGAGACAGAAGTGGAGGAAGAGAATGGGTGCGTTGAAGAGTGACCGTGTGAAGGACAAAGTTATTTTTACCGAATGATGAATAAAAAATGAATGAATGAAAAATATGTTAGGCCTCTGAAATATTAAAGTCGGTTAGGCGTCAGTGTAGATAGCGAATAGAGGAAAGGATTATTAAAGAGACACCCTGCTCGATCGCCTGACTGACTGACTGACTGACTGATTGATTGACTGACTGACTGGCCAACTTCATTTTTCTCCTCTTTCTTCCCTTCCTCCATCATTTATTATTTCATTTATTTATTTCACTGACTAAATAACTGATTGATTACGCTTGTGACTGACTGTCTGGGTGATTGGGTAACTGTATGACTCTCTGGCTGACTGACCGACTGAATGATTGACTGATTGACGACTACACTTGGCTGACCGACTGACTGACTGGCTAACAGGATGAATCTACCTGTCTACCTACCTGCTTCCCCGCCTACCTGTTTGACTAGCTAAGTGACTGACTAACTGACTGATTGACTGACCTCCTCACTGACTGTCTAAGTGAATACCGATTGCCGGATATTTTTAGGCCGTAAGAGGCGGACCAAGAGAAGCTAAATAAATAAAAAAGAAGGTCATGATATATTCTGCCGCCAAAAAAGGAAAGAAAAGAGCGAGAGCATTTCGTAAAGGTCAGAAGGCAATTGATCGCATGATTGTTGTCGTTGCGAGGCGCGGCGCTGAAGGGTTTATTTTGACGACGAAAGCTCAAAGAAAAAAAATGTAAAAGCAGTTTGGAATTTGAAAGATATTTTTACGAAGGAAGCGAAGGGGTATGATTGCTAGAAAATATATATAGTGAAGAAAAAAATAATATCGAAAAAGGTTAAAACGTGTGTGTGTGTGTGTGTGTGTGTGTGTGTGTGTGTGTGTGTGTGTGTGTGTGTGTTTCTTCATCACCATCCCTTTTTCCTCCCTACCTGGTTGTCTCTCTCTTGTCTTCTTATATCAATCTCTCTCTCTCTCTCTCTCTCTCTCTCTCTCTCTCTCTCTCTCTCTCTCTCTCTCTCTCTCTCTCTCTCTCTCTCTCTCTCTCTCTCTCTCTCTCTCTCTCTCTCTCTCTCTCATACGATAAAGCGTAATTAAAAGATACATGAATAATCCTTGAATAATAAAATGCAGAGTATTGTAATAAAATGATTTAAGACTCATTTTTCTTCAGCCTTTTTCTTCTCTCCCTTCCCTCTGTCTTCCTCTCCTCTCTTCTCTTTTTATTGTGTTTCTTTCTTTAATATTTACGCCAACGTGTATCGAATCTCAATGCAAAAGTTTCAGTATCAATCTAAAAACTTCTTCTTCTTCCTCTTCTCATGAGCATTTGATTATCTTTTGATGCCACGACTTTATCTTTTTATCTGAATGTGTTTTATGTTTTATTTTCTTATATTTGTCTGTATGTGTTCATCTATGTTGTCAATGTCTGTGTTTATCTATGTTGTCAATGTGTGTGTTTATCTATGTTGTCAATGTCTGTGTTTATCTATGTTGTCAATGTCAGTGTGTCCATGTGTGTATGTGTGTTTCTTTCTGTCTGACTCAATGTTTGTCTGTCTGATTGATTGCTGGTCTGTGTCTGTCTGTCTATCTGTCTGTCTGTTTGTCTCTGTCTTTGGATATGGCACTGGTATGTTCTGTCTTTCTATATGTCTGTTTCTCTCTCTCTGTCTCGTTCTATCTGTCTCTATGTGTCTGTCTTTCTGTTTATCTTCTTGTTTTTCTTTCTCCTTTTCACACACACACGTTGTATCTGTCTGTCTGAATCTCTCTCTTTGTCTTTCTGTATGTGTTGCCTCTTTTTTTCTTTTCCTGTTTCACACTCTTCCTCTCCTATCATAATTGTCTATCTGTCTGTCTGCCTGTCTGTATCTTTCGCTCTTTGTCTTTCTGTATCTGTTTGTCTGTTTTTATTTCTTTTTCGCTTTCTGTGACTTTCTTTCCTTTCTGTATCTGTCTGTATGTTTGCCTGTCTGTATCCTCCGCTCCATCTGTCTTTCTGTATGTGTCTGTCTCTTTTTCTGTCTCCCTTTCTCTCACTTCCTTTCCTTTCTTATCATAACTGTCTGTCTCTTTGCCTGTCTGTATCTTCCGCTCTTTGGCTTTCTGTATCTGTGTCTGTCTTTTTCTCTTTTTCCTTCTCTCGACTTCCTTTCCTTTCTCTATCTGTCTGTCTCTTTCTTTTTCCCTTTCTCTGACTTCCTTTCCAATCATCACTGTCTGTCTCTTTGCCTGTCAGTATCCTCCTCTCCATCTGTCTTTCAGTATCTGTGTTTCTGTCTCTTTTCCCGTCTCCCTTTCTCTCCCACCCTTCCTCTCCTATCAATCAATCTCACACACACTCTCTCCTTTCTCTTCTCCGCCGCTGCAGTTCTTCTTCTCTCCAACACCTCACTCGTACTTTTATTTTCTTATTGGGTCCGTCAGAAACCTGTGAACTTGTCATTTGCATCCGTAACAAAGTAATCTTATCACTGTCGAAAGAGATGGGAGCGAGGGCGAGGGCGTGGAGGAGGGGAAAGGGGAGGAGAAGGGAAGGTGGAGGGAGGAGCGAGGGGAAGGGGAAGGTAAGGGGAGGTAAGAGAGGGAAAGGGTGAGGGAAATGGAAGGGGAAGGGAAGAAGGAAGGGTAAGGGAGATACGTGAGGTAAGGGGAGCAGGAAAGGGGAAGGGTAGGCGAGGGAGAAGGGGAAGGGGGAAGAGGAGGCGAGGTTGAAGGAAGGTGAGGGAGAAGAAGGGAAAGAAGAAGGGAAGGAAGGAAAGGGAAGAAAAGTATTGCACTGAAGATGTGTGGAGGAGGAGGAGCAGGTGTTGGAGAAGGGAATATCTGTTCGTCTGTCTGTCTGCCTGTTCGTATGTCTTTGTCTGCCTCATTGTTTTGTTTGTCTGTATATCTGCATCTGTATTTGTTTGCTTGTCTGTCCTACTTGGGGTCTGTTCTATCTGTCACTGATGCTACGTGTGTTTGTACGTGTGTGTGTTATGATAATATTACCATCAATATTATTATATCATTACGAATATTAGCATTATTTCCACCGCTTTTAGTATTCTTATTGTTATTACTACTGTTACCTCTGCACCTGACACCGTTGCTGGAGGTGACGAGAGCGAGGTGGTTACGTAATGAGAGTGGAGGAAGCGGTAGCCGAGGCTATGGGGGTGGGTGGGGGGGAAGTTCAGGGGATGAGGGCGGGGTCAAGGCCTGAAGGTGAAGCGTGGGCGTGTGTGTGTGTGTGTGTGTGTGTGTGTGTGTGGGTGGGTGTGGGTGATGGTGACGGCGGAGAAATGCTAGCGGTGACGTCTCGCTGAGGGTCAAAATAGTGATGTAGCCGACGGGGGAGTTTTTAGGTTCGTTTTGTAAGACATTTCGCTTCCCAAGAACACATATTTGACAAGGCTTTCGTAGGAGTTGTGGGCATTTCCAGGAGTAGTTTTAAGACCCTGGTGGTAGTTTGACCTTTTCCCTGTACCGTGAGCGTAAAGGTATATTCATGGGGATGCGTTTAACCTCCTTTTCGGCAGTTAGAAATGATTAGGTTCGTATTATGACATTTCGCCTCCCAAGAACACATATTTGACAAGGCTTTCGTAGGAGTTGTGAGCATTTCCAGGAGTAGTTTTATGACCCTGGTGGTAGTTTGACCCTTCCTCTGTACCGTGAACCTGAAGAAACTCTCATTAGAATCCGACTGACCCCTTCTTTGACCTCTAGAAATAGCTGATGTGAGAAGCGAAAGTGTCTATAATACCGGTCTTATATGTAATGGTGGTGGCGGTGGTGCTGGATGGTGGAGGCGGTGTAGCTGATGGTGGGAGTGACGTGAGTGTTGAAGGAAGTGGAGTTGATGAACGCTGAGGTGGAGGTACGGGCCGTAGTAGTCAAAGCTCATGGTGGTGGTGGTGATGAAGTGATGGGGGTGATGTCGGTTAGATGGTGATGAAGGTCTTGGTGGTGGTGGTGATGGTATGGGTGGTGATAATGGTGGCTATTGTGATGATGGCCGTAGTAGTGGTGATAGTGGTTGTGGTGAAGGTCGCTGTGATGGATATTAAAAGATGATGAAATCCTTGATGGTGATGTACGTGTAAGTCTATTAAATGGTGGAGGTGATGATGATAGTGGAGGTGGAGGAGTAGAAGGGCGTGGTGGTATTTGCGGTGGAGTCTATGGTGGTAGTTGTTGTGGAGGCCGCGTTGATGCCGTTTAGGTGATGAAATGGTTGGTGATGAAGGTCGTGGTGGTGGTGGTGCAGCTGTCAGTGTAATTGATGGTGATGTTGTTGTTGGTGTTAGTGGTGGTGATGGTGGTGGTGGTGGGGGTGGAGGCAGAAATTGTTGTTGTTGTTAATTTTGTTGATGTTGTTGGTGGTGGTGGTAGTGATGATGGCCGTGGTGGGGGTGGAGGCAGAAATTGTTGTTGTTGTTGATTTTGTTGATGTTGTTGTTGGTGGTGGTAGTGATGGTGGGGGTGGTGGGGGTGGAGGCAGAAATTGTTGTTGTTGTTGTTGATTTTGTTGATGTTGTTGTTGGTGGTGGTAGTGATGATGGCCGTGGTGGGGGTGGAGGTAGAAGCTGTTGTTGTTGATTTTGTTGTTGTTGTTGTTGGTGTTGGTGGTGGTGGTGATGGCCGTGATGGGGGTGGAGGTAGAAGCTGTTGTTGTTGATGTTGTTGTTTGTGGTGGTGGGGGTGGTGGTGGTGATGGTGGTGGTGGTAATTAGCGTTGCCAGATTATCGTATTCACCACATCGTCTTTATTACTTTTAAGCCTCAAACTCTCGTACCTACACAAATAACGACAGGAAATTGAAGTTAGCGTTAAAACTCCTATTTAATGATGTTTGTTTGTTTGTTTTTGCATTCATTATTAGTCAGAAATTACGAAAATGCAACGCGATGAGTACGATAATTTGACAACGCTGGTGGTGATGGTGGTGGTGGTGGTGGTGTTGGTAGTGATGGTGTTGTTGGTGGTGATGGTGGTGGTGGTGATGGTGGTGGTGAAGGCGGCCGAGAGATGGACAAAAGCCACCAAACATTAGCATAGTCATTCTTCACGTGGAGTTGGAAAGCGGAGGCGGCGTTGGAGGCGGCGGGGGAGACGGCGTTGCAGGCAGCGGGGGAGGAAGCTTTGTCAACTCACCTCATAGTCTGATTTAGGGAGAGTTTAAGGAAGTTGTAATCCGTGTTTAGGAGGCTGAAAGTCCTAGTTCAAAGCCATAAATCTGAATGTTGATAAAAGTTCACCGGCAAAGCTCTCACGGGCGTGCGAACGGAGGCCCCTGCGGCGGATCAGTGAGGGTGTGGGTGTTGATAATGAGGTGGGGGGGAGGGGAGGATGGGGGAGGGAAAGGGGGGGGTGGCATGGGGGAGTGGAAGGGGTTAGAGGAGTTTGAGAGGGGAGGGGGGGAGGGGGGGAGGCCATATATTACTTTATCGTGATTTATTACCCTAACGTATTACTTCCACCTACTCAACCCCCCCAACCCCCCCCTCTCCCCCCCTCCAAAAAAAAAAAGAAAGTGTTTAATATCGTCCTTCACTAATATTATCATCCATCACGTGGTTAGTTTAAATGTAGGCCAAACCCATGATCACCTAGTCTATATTTTTGTTATTGCTGAACATTTAACCCGTCCGCTGCGATTGACACGGATTTCGCCTTCACTGGTAGCGTGGTAACAAAATGCTCCCAGGTCTTTCTTTGCCTCTGTGGTGGATAGTGGAGTGTTTCCCATGTGGTATTGGAATGCTGGATTTCCCCTCCCAAGGTGCATGATTTTACATTTTTCTGCATTGTATTGTGGCAGTCACTTTTTGTTCCATTCCTGTAGCTTGGTGATGTCTTTTTGTAGGTGGTCCGCAGCCAAGGGATTAAAGCTTTATTCTTAAACACTGTGGCACTCTGGCACACATGGAAAGTTTTTTTTTTGTTATTTTTTTATAACAGAGGAGACAGTTCAAAGGCGTTAAAAAAAGAAAACAATAATGCAAAAAAAAGCCCGCTGCTTACTGATCCTGAATAGAGTACAGAGGAGTGGCCAAAAAGGGAATTGTAGGCCTTTCCACGGGTAGTTTTATGGCCTTGATGGAATGAATGTAAAGCTAACACTCATGAGAAACCTATTAGTCTTCTTTTCTGCTTTTAGGAAGAGTTGAACTGCGAGGCGGGAGCGTGTAAGAACTCCGGCCTCATGATGCATAACTTGGAGCAACTGTACCAAAGAGAAAATAAAAACTGATAAAGATAATTGTGCATTTCTCTTTGTATTGTAGAATGTTTGCGTAGACCAAGTTCCTGATCCTCCTCCATTAGAATGTTAGCGTAGACCAAGTTCGTGATCCTCCTCCATAAGAATGTTAGCGTAGACCAAGTTCCTGATCCTCCTCCTCGTGTTGTCTTCATAGTGATCAGAAGGGTGGCTGGTTTGGGTAAGGCTAAAAATTTCAACTCCGTGGCTTCAGAAAGCTTAACAAGGCTCACTAATCACGTTTTTCGCCCCCAACTCTAACCGTAGATAGACTTTCAACTCTTTAAAAAAAGTTTAAAAATCACACCGGCGTCCCACTGAGAAAAAGGTCCTCCTCAGCGAGTAGCGAGTAGCGGGCTTTTTTTTATTGTTTGCTTTTTTGTGTGCCCTTGAGCTGTCTCCTTTGTAGTAAAAAAATAATAAAAAATCGGAAAATGGGTGGTTTGTGTAAGGCTAAAGACCTCAACTCCGTGGGTTCAGAAAGCTTAACAAGGGTCACTAATCACGTTTTTCGCCCCCAACTCTAACCTAAGCCAGACTTTCAACTCTTAAAGAAAAGTAAAAAAAAATCACGCCGGGGTTCCACTGAGAATAAGGTTTCCAGAAAGGGATTGAATCTTAAAGTGTCCCAAATAATCGTACCGTGGCGTGTTCCTGGAGGAGTCGGTGAGGCGGAAGGGCGGCGCTTGGTGGGCTGACGAAGGCTGAGGTGTTTAAGTTGGAAGCCTTTACGTCCGCCCCCACCACCACCACCACCACCAATCAGTGTGAGTGAAGGCGTTGAGGTGTGTGTGTGTGTGTGTGTGTGTGTGTGTGTGTGTGTGTGTGTGTGTATGTCTTCGCCTATCTTTGTTTTCGTATATCTGTTTTTTTTTTTCTACATTTGTCTACTTGTCTATGTTTGTCTGTCTTTTTGTCGGTCTGTCTGTCGTTGTCTTAGCATACTCATCTTAACATACTTAGCATACTCAACATACTTAGCATACTCAGCATACTTAGCATACTCAGCATACTTAGCATATCTCCCTCATGGCGTATACAGACCAGGAACGGACATTAGGACACCATTGCTCCATCGGACGTTTGTTTGTTAGTTTGTTTTCATTTATTTTCCAAAAGAGAATATAGCAGAATCTACTTCCCAGGGTACCCACTGCACTAACACATAGGTATGCTCTGATGGGCCATCCTCTCATGAGCAAACTTTCGGATCATAATTGCATAGAAAAAATGAACCGAATAAAAAGCTGTACTGAAATGGTTGGGTGTATTTTTTCATGTTTTTTGTGTGCGAGTGATTTCAACATTTCAAACATATCTATTTTCTGTTTTAGCTCATTCCATTAATCAACATATTCATTGTGATGGTGGAATTTATGCGGGCAGTAAATCTTCTGTTATTAAAAAGGATCCAATGTTTTAATACGTCCCGCTGGTCATGGGATATTTGCAACGCTAATATACTGTTGAACGAATCCATCAGTGTCTTTCAACTCTTTCCCGCACCGGTCATGGTAAACAAATGGGCCGTGATATGCGTCCAAACAACAGCCAACACGGGGGAGGCACAGACTGGTAACGACTTGGTAACACTCAGAGGCAACGTTGTCAGATTGTCGTACTCAGCCGCTTATATATATACCGACTTCGGACCCCAAATCCGTCTCCTGGTCCCTAATAACAAGATTCATTTATATTCTTCTTTTTTTCTTTTTCTTTTTTTCTTTTCTTTTTTCAGCTAAGGAGACAGTTCAAGGGCGTAAAGAAAAAAAAAAAAAAAAAAAAAAAGCCCGCTACTCACTGCTCCTGAATAGAGAGATCCTGATGTTTCTTGGCAATAGTTAGGCGTCAGAATCCGGTAAATACTGTGCTCTGAGTACGATATCTGGGAACGGTGCTCAGAGGTACTATGTTCGTATTCTTAAATGTATCTCCCATTACGACTGTTTTCCAAGGCCACAGAGAAGATTAACCGGGTTTTCCAAGGGTGCTTTTTCCGTTCAAAGTGCAGAAGTCGGGTACAACTATCACTGGGATGGAAAAGCAACCCATGTAAATCTCAGGAACTTTTAATCTGGTAGCTGCTATGGGGATCCTGTTTTTTAAAGGCCCCTCTTAGCGAGAAAAATGAGAAAAAATCATCACTCACACAAACCATTTCATAATATATATTAACGCATTTGTGATCAGTTTATGCATCATCTATTTTTGGGGGTTTATATCATGGCACAAATTTGGCCCGTCGCTGGTACACGGTAAAGCCACAAATTTGACCCGTCACTGCTACACGGTAAAGCCACAAATTTGACCTGTCGCTGCTACACGGTAAAGCCACAAATTTGACCTGTCGCTGCTACACGGTAAAGCCACAAATTTGACCCGTCGCTGATACACGGTTAAGAGAGGCTTTTTCAAACGGGAGAACTGAGGTGCAGATACGCTGAGGAATACTGGCTTATGTATCTTCGGTTTTATTTGTATTTTTTATAACAAAGAAGACAGTTTAAGGGAAAAAAAAAAAAAAAAAGAAACAATAATGAAAAAAAAAGAGCCCGCTACTCAAATGTAAATGTTATATAAAGACTCGACGTAATGACCTTATCCCGAACTGTTACAGACTGTTGACAACTTGGCAACGCTCGAAAGGACGTATTCTATAGCTTCGTTATGTATAGAGACTCTACCTAATGATCCTATATCGACCTTTTTACGCTCTCTTCTTATACAGTTCGTAGTTCAAGAATAAGGTGTCGCACGTTTCCTTATTGTTCACTTTCTACCTCGTTACATGGAGAGGCCGGCTTGACACATACCCGTCTAGCGAACCTTAACGAGACACCCAAACATCCTTATGGCCACTCCAGTCGGGGCATTGAGTATCTCCATTCAGTGCAGGATGGCGAGGCGGGAAGCGAACCCACTTACGCTCCTGTATAGAACTCACGCGCTCTCAAAAGCCACTCCTTGAAGCTGGAATCGAGTGCTGAGTGTCTGATGCTGTATGGAGGCTATCGTGTCAAGAGGAGGACGATTGGAAGGCATCACAACAGCCGGTCATACTCTTCCTCTTCCTCCTTTTCCTCCTCCTCCTCCTCCTCCTCCTATTCCCCGCGGCGCTGCGACCTGCTTTTCTATACACTCTTGATATGCTATTGTAGGGACCAGAGGCCGTGAGAGCGTCGAGCCGGCCGTCTGGTGCCCGCTCCCTTATACGGCTAATGGGGATCCTTAGGTTGTCCGTCCCTTCTTCAGTGTGTGTGTGTGTGTGTGTGTGTGTGTGTGTGTGTGTGTTTCGCTGGAGGAGTTTTAGCGTTATATCTTCATCATATTGTAAAGTTCTGCGTAATCCATTCTTTGTCGCTCTCATCTCTTCTCCTCCTCTTCCTCCTCCTCCTCCTCCTCCGCGGCGTGTGTCAAGTCCGCTGAGGCTGACTGGAGAGTCCTTGAAGACTTTCCACAATTTGATTCTTGGAGGACGCGCTTCTGCCCCCGATGCGCCCTATTAGACAAATTGGCCTCTGAGTCTCAAGAACTGTTGGAAGCTCATTACCGTGGGTGGGGGGGATCGAAGTGGGGTCCGGGGGGGCTGTGGTGGCAGCAGTGGAGAATCAAGTCGCTAATTAATTGGATTGCAGGTAGCAGGTGTGGAGTCTTATGTTCTCTTTCTCTCTCCCTCCAGCGGCAGGTGTACCCGAGGGCGCTGATTTCACACCTGGGATGACTGTGAGTTGTTACCTGGTTTTGAGAGTTTACCTGTTGATGTGGTGGTGCTGGTGATTTTATTTGTTATTTTTTTATGAAGTTTTTACCTGTGGTGGTGTTTTTTTCAGTTTTTGTTTGTTTATCTTGTGGTTTTATTTATTTTTCATTCATTTATTTTGCTCAAGTGTTTATCTATTTTTGTTGTGTTTGTTTTTGCTTAAGTGTTTTGAGTTAATAGCGAAAATGCACGTGATGTTTGTTTTTATTATACATTTATTTTGCTCAAGTGTTTACCTATTTTTGTTGTGTTTGTTTTTGCTTAAGTGTTTTGAGTTAATAGCGAAGATGCACTGCCTTGAGGAGGGCATTAGTTTATGTATTATTGGAGGTGTAATTATAATACCTCACGACGCTTACGAGTAATTTACAGGTATTGAGAGTCTTCCACTTATTGTTGTGTCTTAGGTCTTTTGTTTCTTAATTTCTGTGATGTGGGGAAAAGTAGCTGCCAATATTGCTTCCGTCTGATCGAAGGGTCTGTTTATTTTTTACCGCTTAGAAGTTCTCCGTTTCCAATCCATTTTTTTCTACAGACGATAGGTTTGATTGCAAAGGTGAAGAAAGTACCGTCTAGTGTTAGTATTTGTTCAGCATATAAAAAAAGCATATCGTAGTGGCCTTTAAAAAAAACATATCGTAGTGACCATTGCAAAGGTGAAGAAAGTGCCGTCTAGTGTTAGTATTTGTTCAACCTAAAAAATATTAAAAAAATGTATCGTAGTGGCCATTGCAAAGGTGAAGAAAGCATCGTCTAGAGTTAGTATTTGTTCAGCCTATAAGTCTGCCGCGCGCTGCTATTCTCTGTCGTAAACTTGGCTTCATCTATATTTGTTTTTCGTCTGGAGGTTTGAGTGAATATCGTAATGGCTTTCACGGTTTAAAAAGAGCGTTCACTAGTGTTGTTGTTTTCTGACTCAAACGTCCACCTCTCCTGTTTTCGCTTAAATATTCGAGTTTGCTGTTCATCAATCTATATTTCTTTCAGATTTAAGGTTTGTATGAGTATCGTAATGGCTGTGAGTAAAGAAAAAGAAGTAAGTACCTGTATTCGTTGTTACTGTCCGCCCCAAACCTCATCCTCCTCCGTTTCCGCTCAAAAGTAATGTTCTCCGTCTGTATCGAGTTCGCCGTCCCTCCAGTGTCTTTACGAGGGAGCGCCGCCCCCCTCCACCTGTAGCTGAGGCCTCGATAACCTAATTACCAACAAATCAAGACCAAGCTCTCGCAGGTTATTGGTCCGACCCCGCGCGCGTCCTCAGTGGTCTGCTATACTCCGCCTCTTGTGCTTGTTGCTTCCTCTCTTCTTCTCTCCCTTTCTTCTTTCGTCTCCGTTTGTAGCCTCTCCTTTTGCTTCCTCCTTTACTGCCATTTCTCACTACGTTTTTTTTTTTTTATTGATAGTAAAAACAGTATTGATAGTTGTAATGCTGGTAATGCAAGTTCGTTTTTTCTTCATTTTCTTCTTCTAATAATATTCCTTCGTTCTTCTTTTTTGCTTCTTCTTCTTCCTCCTCTTCCTCCTTTTCCTTCTTCTTCTCCTCCTTTTCTTCCTTTTCCTCTTTCTCCTCTTGTTTTCTTCTCTCCTCCTCCTCTTCTCCTTCTCTTCCTCCTTTTCCTCTTCCTCTTTTATTTTCTCCTCCTCCTCCTCCTCCTCCTCCTCCTCTTCTTCCTTTTTCTCTTCCTCCTCTTATTTTCTCCTCTCCTCCTCCTCCTCTTCTCCTTCCTCTTCCTTCTTCTCTTCCTTTTCTACCTCCTCCTCCTCCCCCTCTTCCTATTACCCTCCATCCCTTCATCCTCTCTACAGCATCCTTCTTCCTCCCGTATGATGCTTTCCTGCTTATATCCGGCCCATTTCCTCTCCCCTTTGCCCTTCCACCTTGCCCTTTGTCCTTCTTGCCCTTTACCTTCCCTTTTTTGCTCCTCCTTCTCCTCTTCCTTCTCTTATCCTTTCTCCTTCTCCTCTTCTTCCTTTTCCTCTTCCTTTTATTTCCTCCTCCTCCTTCTCCTTCTCCTCTTCCTCCTCTTATCCTTCCTCTCCTCTTCTTCTTTTTCCTCTTCCTCTTTTCCTTTCTCCTTCTCCTTCTCTGCTTCCTCCTCTTCTTCCTTTTTCTCTTCCTCTTATTTTTCTCTTCTCCTCTTCTTCTCCTTCCTCCTTCTCCTTCTCCTCTTCCTCCTCTTATCGTTTCTCCTCCTCTTCTTCCTTTTCCTCTTCCTCTTATTTTTCTCTTCTCTTCTTCTCCTTCCTCCTCCTCCTTCTCCTCTTCTTCCTCTTATCCTTCCTCTCCTCTTCTTCCTTTTCCTCTTCCTCTCCTCCTCCTTCTCCTTCTCCTATTACCCTCCCTCCCTCCCTTCGGCTTCGCCCCAGCATCCATTCTTCTCCCTCTCCCATCTTGCATTCCTCCCTATCTCCCAACCATTTCCTCTGCCCTTTAAAGATTCCTCCATATTACCCTTTGCTTCTCCATCGTTACCCTTTACCCTTTCATCATACCCGTCATCCTCTGCCTTACCCTTTATCATTTCACTTTGTCCCTTTTTTTTTCCCTCATTTTGTCATATTTTCTTTCCCACATTTTACCGTACTTTCTGCCCTTCTACTTTTCCCTTTACTTTTCCGTCTCACCCTCTACCCTTTGCCCCTTTACCCTTTGTCCCTTTCCCCTTCCCCGCCGGCACGTCACCTACTCACCTCCCTCCCACGTTCGATTCTTCCTCTCCTCCGCCCCCCCTCCCCCGCCCGTGTCCTTATGTAACACCCCCGTAGAGAGTACCGATGCATTATCTACCACCCATATCACCGCCTGTGTCTCCGCCCTCTGTCTCCGTCTCTGTCCATTTTTATTTCTCTGGTGATTTGTGACACTTTTTTTTTGCAGTACCTTTCCCTTCCCTTCCTCTTTTTCTTTTTCCCTTTTCTAGTCTTTTTTTACTTTTTTTCATTGATGTTGTTTTCCTCCTCTCGTATTTGGTGTTTTGTTTTATTATTACATTCCTGGTTTTCCTTCTTCTGTATGTCTCTCTGTTTCTTTTTCTGATGATTTGTAGTTTTTCCTTTTTTTCTCCTTTTCATTGATATTGTTTTCTTTTTCTTCCTTCGGTTCTTGGTCCTTTCTTTTATTACTGTATTCCTGGTTTTTCTTCTTCTGTATCTGTCTTTGCGTTTACCGTCTATTCCCGGTTCTCTTCCACTAACATGTTTTTCTTTTTCTTTTCTCCTGGTTATTCAATTCCTCTGCTACTCCATTTTTTATTTCTCCTTGTTTTTCCTTCTCCTTCTGCATCACGCCATATTTATTACCCAGGTTCTTCCTCTTCCCTGGTACGATTTCTGCTACTCCTGTTTTTATTTCTCCTTGTTCTTCCTCCTCCCACGTCACGCCATATTTCTTACCCTGGTCCTTCCTCTTCCCTGGTACGATTTCTGCTACTCCTGTTTTTATTTCTCCTTGTTTTCCTTCTGCGTCACCCCATATTTCTTACCCTGGTCCTTCCCCTTCCCTGGTACGATTTCTGCTACTCCTGTTTTTATTTCTCCTTGTTTTCCTTCTGCGTCACCCCATATTTCTTACCCTGGTCCTTCCCCTTCCCTGGTACGATTTCTGCTACTCCTGTTTTTATTTCTCCTTGTTTTCCTTCTGCGTCACCCCATATTTATTACCCTGGTCCTTCCCCTTCCCTGGTACGATTTCTGCTACTCCTGTTTTTATTTCTCCTTGTTCTTCCTCCTCCCACGTCACGCCATATTTATTACCCTGGTTTCTCCTCTCCCCTGGCACGATTCCTGGTAACCTGTTCTTTCATCCCGTTCTTTTCCTTTCGCCCTGTGTTTCTACTTTTCCTTGGGGTACATACATCCCTTTTTTCTTTCCCTACCTCCCATTTTCTTTTCCGCCTGTCAGACCAGCCACCTCCAGTCTTTTCTCTTTTGTTTTTTCTTTATCTCTCTACCTGTGCTTCCTTTTATTTTTTTTTGTCGCCTCCAGCTGTCTTGTTTTTTCTTTCTTTTCCCTCCTGCCGTTTAGTTTCTCTTCCCTCCCTTTCTCTTCTTTATTGTCTTTCTTTCTCAGTTTCCCCTACATTCTCTGCTCCACTTCCCATTCCCTTCCTTATTGTCTCTTTCCCTTCTCTTTTCGTCTATGTCTCTGTCGCCCATCCTTTTCTCTGTCCTCACTTTCTCTCTCTCTCTCTCTCTGTCCCCTGTCTTCCTTTCCCTTACAAATACCCTACTCTCCCTTCTTATTTCTCCATTTCTTTTTATTTTTCTTCTTTCTCTCGCGCACTCTTTTTCCCTACCCACCTCCGCTTTCCTTATCATTTCCTACCATCTCTTATCAACTCTCTTTTCCATCCAGTAGTATGTCTCATTCTCTCTACTTTCCCTCTATATCCATTCCCTTTCTCTTTCCCTGTAGCCACGCTCCATCACGTGCTCTCTTTATCCCCGTTTCTCTCCTTCCATCGCTTTCTTCTCTCTCAACCATCTCTGTCCATTCTTTTCCTATCATATCGTACTTTCTCTATCTCCCTTCTTTATCCCTTCTCTCTTTCTCCCTCCAGCCTTCACCACTCACCCGTGCACCGTTTCACTCCTCTATTCACCTTCTTTAACGCAGCCTCGCTCACTTGTGTCCATCTCCTCAACCTACACAAAAAAAAGGGGTGGGAGGTCTCTCGTCGCACATTGCCGCGGTGTGTCGAGCGGCCGCACCGGTGTTTACCTTCCCCCGGCTAATCGCAGGGGGTGGGAAGCTCATTAAAACTTGGCCAGGCTCCCGGACACGCCACGCTCAGAGGGGACGGCGGATGGGCATAACTTCAATGATTATGTCGTGATGGCGTCGGCGAGGAACTGGAGGATGATGATGATGATGAGGAGGAGGAAGAATTAGATACGTAGAGAGTGAAATAGAGATGTAGGTTGATAGATACATAAGTAGGTTAGTAAGCAGGGAGGGAAAGAGATAGATAGATAGGTAGATACGAATTCAGGTAGGTAGTAAGGCAAAAATATAAACAGAGAGGGAAGAGACAGGAGACACAGAGAGACGCAGAGGGAAAGACAGAGACAGGGGTAGATAAGTAGATAGGAAGCCAGGTAGGTAGGAAGGCAAAAATAGAAACAGAGAGGGAAGAGACAAGAGACACAGAGAGAGACAGAGGGAAAGACAGGGAAAGAGATAGGTAAGGAGGAAAAGATAGATAAATAGATAGATAGATAGGTAGATAGATAGATAGAAAGGCAGGTAGGTAGGAATGCAAAAATAGAGAGACAGAGAGGGAAGAGACAGGAGACACAGAGAGAAAGACAGAGATAGGGAATGATGAATAGCGTACGAGGAGAAACACGAGATCGAGAACAGGTATAGGAAGGAAAAAACGTAAGAAACAGAGAGAGAGAAAGAGATAGAGAGAGAGACTGAGAGATAGAGACACAGACAGACAGACAGACAGACAGACAGACAGACAGAATGATAAATAGGGAACGAGAGAGAGAGAGAGAGAGAGAGAGAGAGAGAGAGAAGGTTTGAGGAGAAAGCAAATTGGATAGGTAGGAGGTTGTTATGTTGCGGAGGAGGAGGAGGAGGAGGAAGAGGAGAAGAGGAGAAGAGGAGGAAGAGGAGAAGATGATGATGAGGAGGAGGCGGAGGCAGTGGAGGCGGCGTTGATAGGAGACGGGTAAAAAGTGACAGGTGACAGGTGCCGGGTGTCTGTTTTCTCTCTCTTTTTCTGACTGACATTCCTACGTCCCACAAGGCGCAGGGACGAGCGAAGACGATGTTACCTGTTGGCAGCCACTCGTGTGCTGTCTACCTGTTGATTGGAAGGGGGGTGGGGGGGTGGACAGGTAGACAGGTAGGTGGAGGTGTGATTGATGGAGAGTGGGATGAAATAGACGAAAGGAATATAACGAAATGGAATATATATGTAGGTCGGAATGTGTGTGTCTGTCTGTGTGTGTGTCTTTATTAATGTATGTATGTATGTATGTGTGTATGTGTGTGTGTATGAATGAATGGATGGTTGCACAAGTTAAGACAAGACCTCAAATCATTCTTAGAGAGAGAGAGAGAGAGAGAGAGAGAGAGAGAGAGAGAGAGAGAGAGAGAGAGAGAGAGAGAGATGTAGACAAATGAACAGAAACTAAACTCCCTCCCTCCCTCCCTCCCTCCCTCCCTCCTTCCCTCCATCCCTCCCTTCCCTTCCCTTTCTCATCATCCCATCTCTTAGTACTTTCCCTTTTCGTTGAAGTATAGCTGAGGGAAGCTGAGTAAGGGGTGCAGGGAAGAGGGTAAGAGAAAGACCAATGGATGCAGAGGATACCTGAGAGATGCAACAGAAGGTAAAGGAAGAAGTGTATAAGAATATTGAGGAGCTTGAGGGAGACTGCGGAAGATGGAAGGAGGAGAGTAAAAGAAATGCCGAGGGATGCTGAGAGCGGCTGAGGAAGGTAATGAAGGAAAATAAAAGAAAGCTAAGGAAGCTGAGGGTGGCTGAGGGGGTTGGGGAAGAGCATAAGGGGATGAACGATGAAAGTTTTGATTAGTTTAGCGTCAAGAGGTGCTCCAATCTTAGGTCTAAAGAGCTCCGCAGCGGCCTCGTGGTGGTCAGCTGGCCGCCCGAGGAGAACAGGTGGGAAAAGGAGGTCAAAGGGAGGGAGGGAGAGAAAGGAAGTTGTTGAAGTGAGAGAGGGAGGGAGAAAAGAGAGGGAAAGGAAGTTGTTGAAGAGAGGGAGGGAGGGAGGGAGAGAGAAGCAAGCAGGAGTTCAAAGGGAGAAAGAAAAGAGTAGGAGAGGAAATTATCAAAGGGAGAGAAAGAAGAAGGAAATTGACGAAGGATGGGAGGTAGGTAGGAAGAAACAAGTTGGAGGAATTCAAAGGGAGGAAGGGAGAAGAGAGAGAAAGGAAGACTTGGGAGGGAGGAAGAAGCAAGGAGTTCAAAGTGAGGGAGAGAGAAAGAAAGGAAATTATCGATGGGAGGGAGATAAGGAGGAAGGAAGAGGAGGAGGAGGAGGAGGAGGAGGAGGAGGAGGAGGAGGAGGAGGAGGAGGAGGAGGAGGAGGAGGAGGAGTGCAAGGTATATTTCCCAAGTGACTAAGAGATTCATGAGTTGATTGCTAGGATATAACGGAAGGCCTGGAGGTTATTAGTGATGAACAGACTACCATTACTACTACTACTACTACTACTACTACTACTACCTTCTACTACTACTACTACTACTTTTACTACTACTGTCACTACTATTACTACTACTACTGTTGCTGCTGCTATATCATCATCATCATCATCATTATCACCGTTGCCATCATCATCATTGTCATCATAATCATTGTCATCATCTTCCAATAATCTGTAAAAGTTCGTAATCTGAGTCCAATCTCTTTGCGGCGCCTCCTTTCATCGTAAGTTCGTGTGTTTGTTTGTCCAGCGGTCGCCCGGGTCAGCCGCGTGCCTCGGGGGAAGAAGAGCACGCCGGATCACCGCTGAAACAAGTCCGGGAAGTTTCTGTTCGAAGTTCGTTCCGCGAAATCGAACTTGCGACTGACCGATAAAAGTCTTGCCCGAAATAGCGGCGAACAAGGATAGGTTTGAAATTACAGGGGGGCAGTGTTAATTAATATACTCCCATAAGGCGCGTTTTTATTATTTTTTACCCCAGGAGGAGAAAGAGGAGGAGTGAGAGGGAAGGGAAGAAAAGGAGGACGTGGCCTATGAGGAGAATGAAGAGGTTAGGGAGAAGGACAAAAGATATCGAAATTTTAACTGACATTATTGGTGTAACAAAACTAGCTTTGAAATTGCGACATAATCATTTCAATTTAAAAGGATCAAAACGTGAATTGCAATAGTCGAAATACCGGAAACATGTTTGGTGTCGCACAAAGTCATAATATTTACGAATGGATCAACATACCAATCAGAGTAATTGGAGTAAATGAAATCAATATCGGCGAAATTAAAAACAACTGCACAGAAATGGAAAGTATTAGCGATGAAAAAATGTGATGAATTGCTACCAGGAACTGAATATGGACGTAAATTAACAACCGAATGAAGCTTAAAACACAAACTGGAACTAAACTTGAGGACAATTCAGCATTTTTTCCGCTGTTACCAATATAATGATAACGTTTTGACGGACATTTTTTTCCAGCCGACGCTCTGTCTCTTTTACTGAAAAAAAAAAAAAAAAAGAAAACAAAGAAATAATTGAAATCATCGTTATCGTCAGCCATTACTTACACTGCAGGGACAAAGGCCTTTCCCAACGTCCTTCACTTCCCTGTTTCTGAGTACTACGTTTTAATCTGTCAAAGGCTTCAGTTTCACCTCCTTCTGGTCGTCTGTATTCCTTACCTACTATCCCTGAACTATCTGGTACTCTTTTGCTTTGCTTGTCCGTCTTTTATCACTCTAACTCACGATAAGATTTGCTCAAGTCCATTTCTTATTCTAAATCGTAATTAAAATACAATTAGCTTAAGTCTCTCTCAAATCCACGATGCCCGCTTCCTGTATCTCCATGTCACATCAAACATTTTCCTCTTTATTCCTCTTTGAAGCTGAACACGACACACACATATAGTCAAATGATGCCTACCACAATGACAGGTAGTAATTAGGCTTTGAGGGTGTATTTTTTCCGCCGTAGCGCGCGTGTATATCATCAAAAGGAGGGGTAATTATCCTGATGCCTCGCCGCCGGAGTGAGCCGGGTAATGGCCTGTTTGTGGCGTCCATCCTCCGCGTGAAGCCTAGCTAGAGCCGCGAGCCGATCACAGAGCCTCCCGATGGTGTACCCCGCGGGCTTTGGGGAATGTGATTATGTGTTTCGTCCTTTGTTTGGTGAGGTGGGGGTTTGTGTTGATGATGGTGATGATAGTGATGTTGATGATGATTGTACGACTACTACTATTGCTACTACCACTATTACGTACCATCTTTTGTTTAGTGTGGTAGTGAAGGCTTATATTGATGATGACAATGATGGTGAAATGATTATGCAACTACTACTACTACTACTACGTACCATCCTTTATTTAGTGTGGTAGTGAAGGCTTATATTGATGATGAAAATGATGGTGAAATGATTATGCAACTACTACTACTACTACTACTACTACTACTACTACTACTACTACTACTACTACTACTGAAACGATGGTAAAAATATTGATAATGATGGTAGAAGAATGAGAATAAGAATGATATATAGAAGCATTATGCCAGCTTGAAATATTATACGATCTCGCTTTCAGCCTTTCAAATATTTCACCTTTTCTTACCTGCATGCATTTCTTTTCCTCCCCACCACCACCACCACCACGACCTCTCCACCCCATCCACTTTCCCTCTTCCATTATCCACTTTTCACTCGTTCCACTTCCTTCCTTTCCATCTTCACCACCTCCCTCCGCCCCTTCCCTCCATCCCTCGTCATCTCCCCACCCACCACCACCACCACCACCGTAAGCACCGCCTTGGGACATATGGCAGAGTCGCTTAAGGAGGTAAAAAGTAGGGGACCGCACATCACTTGAGTCACGAAGAGCCTTTCCTTGTACGCCCCTCCCCCCGCCACACACACACACACACACACACACACACACGCACACGCACACGCACACGCACGCTTGAGCCTTCTGTCACTCACTCCGCTGCTGGTTATGTCTCCTCCTCCTCCTCCTTCTCCTCTTCCCTCAGTTTATCTTCCCTCCTCTATTTTTTTCCTCCATTCATCTCGTGTATTCGTCATTCATATCTATCCCATTTTCTTTCTCATCTTCTTCCGTTTTCTCTTTTCCTCTCCTTTCCTCTCCTCTGGTATCTCTCTCTTATCTTTTCTTCTGTAATATCCTCCCCTCCCCTTTGCTCACCTGATCTCTCTCTCTCTCTCTCTCTCTCTCTCTCTCTCTCTCTCTCTCTCTCTCTCTCTCTCTCTCTCTCTCTCTCTCTCTCTCTCTCTCTCTCTCTCTCTCTCTCTCTCTCTCTCTCTCTCTCTCTCTCTCTCTCTCTCTCTCTCTTCATTTCCTTTCATCTGAGCACGCCTAGAAATCCCTCAGTCACATCCCTTATCATATCTCTTTCCTCTCTTTTTTTTTCGTATAATTTCCTCACTTTTCATTTCTTTACTTTCTCTCTTCATTCTTCCCTTAGTTTTCTTACCTCTTTTTTTTTTTAAGTCTGGGCTCCACCATTACCTTATCTCCCTTGTTCGTATCCCCTTACTCTTTTTTTTTCACCTGTTTTGCTTATCATTTCGTTTATTATCATCCTTCATTTTCTCTCTCGTCATTCCTCTTAATATTCCTTACTCTGTGTATTCCTGTTTGTCCCTCAGAAATACACATTTTCTCTTTCTTTTCCTCTTTCGTATAGTTTTCTTTATCATCTTATATTTTCTCTTACCTCATGGATCTTAGTTTTTTTTTTTTTTTTTTTTACAGCGAAGGAGACAGCTCAAGGGCAAAAGAAAAAGGAAACCATCATGGAAAAAAAAAGCCCGGTACTCGCTGCTCCTGTAAAAGAATTCAGAGGAGTAGCCGAAAGATAGGTCAATTTCGGGAGGTGAGGTGTCCAGATACCCTCCTTTGCCTGACAGTATCTTCTAAGTCTTCCCTATATTCCCTTCTCTCCCTCAATCACATTATTTTATCATTCCTCTACTTTGTTCTCTTCTCTCCCTCATCTTATAATTTTACTCGTTCCTCATCTGTTTTTCCGTATTATATCTACAATTTTCATACTTAATTATTTCTCTCTTCATTCATATTAGTCTGACTCGTATCTTTTTATCCTTCCTACCATTCCCTCCTCTCCCAACGCCTGTTTTTTTATCTGTTTTCTCGTATCATTTCCATACTTTTCATGATTTATTTATCTCCTCACTCTTATTAGTTTGGGTTTCATATCTTTTTAGCCTTCCTACCATTCCCTCCTCTCCCAACGCCTGTTTTTTTTTATCTGTTGTCTCGTATCATTTCCACACTTTTCATACTTTATTTCTCTCCTCACTCTTATTAGTTTGTCTTCATATCTGTTTAGCCTTCCTACCATTCCCTCCTCTCCCAACGCCCTCAACCTCGCATCTATCCACTCTTTTCATCCTCTGCTTAGTTTGTCTGATATATTTTAAGTCTGGCCTCCTTTCCCGTCCCTCCTTCCACTCCCCCCTCGCACCTCACTCCCTATCCTCGGCCCCACACTCCGCCGTCGTTATCTCGGGCTCTGTGGTCGGCTCGCGGGAAATAATGAAGGTGGAGCCTCGTTGTTATATATATTTTGTGGGTTGTGAAGCCCCTCGTAAAGGGGAAAAAGAAGAAGAATCCGGCCCGCGTTTAGGCTTGTATCCCTAGGTTTATGTGGAGGCCGTGTGTGTGTGTGTGTGTGTGTGTGTGTGTGTGTGTGTGTGTGTGTGTGTGTGCTCGTATCCCCTTGTTTATGTTTTGTTTTGTTACTGTTATGTTTTTTTTTTATCTTTAGTTTGTTTTTTGTGTTTATGTAATTCAGTGCTGGCTTTTTTTTTTCATTTTTATTATACGTTAGTGTGGATCTGTTTTTTTTTTTTTTTGGGGGGGGGTGGTTCTTTTGTCTTCTGTATTTTTTTTTAATTTCGTTGTCCATTATTCGTTTATGTGGATCTTTTGTTTTTCCTTTATTTGGTTGTTTGTTTTTTTAGTGTTAATGAAATTTAGTGCTTGCTTCCGTTTTTTTTCAGTTTTCAGTTTTTCAGTGTGTGGATCTGTCTTCAGTTTATACGCGGCTTTTGTTCAGCTTTTTGTTCAGCTTCTGTTATTCGTACTCGTTTTATTTCATCTCTATATTCTGCTTAGTGTCAATATTTTCTTTTATTTTGGATCGGCTGCGTTTGTTTATAAATCTCCCGTCTCTTAATCATTTGTTTAAGTCGGTATCTCTTGACTTACGAACTCGATTTCTTTTTTAACTTTTCTTCCTCTCCTTTCCTTCGACCTCAATGGATGTCTCTCGCTAATGACTCCCTGTTTATATTATTTC
This sequence comes from Eriocheir sinensis, assembly GCF_024679095.1. Classification (NCBI taxonomy): domain Eukaryota; kingdom Metazoa; phylum Arthropoda; class Malacostraca; order Decapoda; family Varunidae; genus Eriocheir; species Eriocheir sinensis. The sequence continues at coordinate 30,350,131 of NC_066510.1, read as the reverse complement.
TAGATTCGACATTACAAACAGCAACTTTTATCTATCTTAAACATAAACTCATTACCTTTAAACAAACATGTAATCGTCTATATCTGTTAAGTTACGCTACCCATAAATTCTTCATACAATACAAAAAATCGGAAATAATTTATAGTCATCCACGTCGCAGTATTTCAAGTCGCGTCCTTCATTAAGACGAGCAACGAAGCCATAAAGGTACAAGGGTCGGAGTGGAAGCAGGGTCAGGGACGACACACACGACGACACGAGTTTAATTGTGACGTGTGGGCGAGGCGAGGCGGAGCGAGTCAAGGAGCGGCCAGGTGAAGCGGGGCGAGGCGAGGCGAGGAGAGGCCAGGTGAAGCGGGGCGAGGCGAGGCGAGGAGAGGCCAGGTGAAGGGGGGGAGGCGAGGCGAGGAGAGGCGGAGCGAGTCAAGGAGAGGCCAGGTGAAGCGGGGCGAGGCGAGGCAGGAACTTTAGGTCATTGAGAGGCAGCGGTAGTAAAGAGAAGCGGCTGAATGGGCAATGCGTTCAGGCCAGGTCGGAATCATTATAAACCTTCGCCTTCACCTCGTTGTCGCCCTCATTTTCTTCTTGTTCACTTTTTTTCGTTTTTTTCCTTTCTCATTTTTGTTTATGAGTTTTGTTTTGTTTTTCTTGTTTTGTTTTTGTTCTTGGTCGTATGTTTTCTTTATCTCTTTGGTCCTGTTTTGTTTTTGGTTTCGTTCTTGTTCTTCTCTTGTTCTCCTCCTCCTCCAAATCGAAGTTATCCATCATTAGGGCCATCATTATTAGCATAGTCATCATCATCATTATCATCATTACCATGCCAAAATAACACACACACACACACACACACACACACACACACACACACACACACACACACACACAGAATCAAATCAATGCCTGGTGCCAAACGCTCGCTTGTTAACTCACTTCCCGGCAAACAGACAGAACAGAACAGACTCGGCGCCGACCTGTATATAGGAAGCGACATGACGAACAGGTGTGAGAGAGGAAGAAAGAAAGAAAGAAAAACACACACACACCTGTCAATCACAATATTCACCTGGGACACCGTTAATTACTCACTCACGCATACACACACGCACACACACAGACCCAAACACAAACAAACATACATACACACATAGTCACATGCCTGGGAACTCGGACAGGTGTGACACGCGGCCCGTCTGGACACACATACCCCCTCCCCCCCCTCCCCCTCCTCCTCCCCCTCCACACACTCACGGATCGACAGGTGCAAACGAAGCCGAGGTGTCTGTTTCCTCTTTGACGGCGCGCGGGGAGTGGAATCGGTGTTTGCAGATCGCAGTCATCACCGGAGACAACAAACAAACATACGGGGGGTGGGGGGTGGGGGGGCGTGGTGATGGAAAGGGAGGGAGGGGAGGAGAGGGGAGGATAGGGAGTGGGTGTGTCTTTGTGCCGAATACCTGTCCCTCTGTCTGTCTGTCTGTCTTTCTCCCTCTGTTCGTTAGCGTGTGAAAGTGACGTGGTAAAGGTATTGCTGGTTGTGTAAGGTGAGGGTGGATGGTGAGGGTGTATGGTTGTGAATGGTGGTTGGGGTGTATGGTGGTGCATGATGGTGAGTGGTGAGTGGTTGTGGTGTACGGTGATGGTGGTGGTGGTGGAAGGGTCACACCGGGTCACACTCATCGTTTAATACATCTTTTGACCTGACCACCTTCCTCAACCACTTAACCAGTACACCACCACCATCACCACCACTTGTATCTCTCCACTTACACTTTCTTTCTTGCTTACTGATCCCTCTTCTTCGTCCTCCTCCATCTCTTCCTCCCACCCCTCCTCCTCCTCCTCCTCCTCCTCCTCCGTCAGCTTCATCTCGTTACGGTGAGAGAAAGTTCTGTTGGAGTTTCGGCCCAGAAGAAGACCCGCAGGAGGAGAAGAAAAGTTGCTTATTTGTTAGCAATGGAGAGAGAGAGAGAGAGAGAGAGAGAGAGAGAGAGAGAGAGAGACAATGTATATGTGTGTGACTTTTTTTCCTCCTAGCTTCTCTCTCTCTCTCTCTCTCTCTCTCTCTCTCTCTCTCTCTCTCTCTCTCTCTCATACATTTTTTTTCCATTCCCTCTTTTTTATCCCTCACTCTCTTTACTCTCTCCCTCTCCCACTCTCCCTTTCATCCATGCGGCGCCCCAAGGATAAGTGATTAGGTAAAGTTTGTAGTGGGGGCGTCAGGTGTGGTGGTGGTGGTGGTGGTGGTGGTGGTAGTATCAGGGGCGTGTGATGAGTGATATTGGTGTTGTATCGTGGCAGTTCGTGTCGAGTGTCTGTTTTGGCTGTTGACTCTCTGGCGCCAAATTTGCACAAGTGAATTAGTAAAAAGTGATGTGATAATGCAGGCAAAACAAACTGCATGATATTTGACGGCTGTTATAACATGTAGGCCACTGAATTGTAACGAAGTGGGAACACACACACACACTCACACACACACACACACACACACACACACACACACACACACACACACACACACACACACACACACACATGCGAACTTATGCATGGCTAACTTTTCTCTGCTTTTTCAACATGCATCCGCGGACTTATTTAAATTCATAATGGAGACAGGCCGCTGAACATCATGTACGCATATCCGGAAAAAAAAGTTCGGATGGTGTGTGTGTGTGTGGGGGGGGAGGGGGGGATGGTGTGTGTCTGTGTGTGTGTGTGTGTGTGTGTCATTCAGTGTTACCAGGAGATTATTGTCCTCAGCATATTGTAATTTTTTCCGGTTTTTGACACATAACGATCACACACACACACACACACACAAAAAAAAAAAAAAAAAAAAAAAAACGCATCAACAATCTACGGTTTGAACGATAACTCCGAGTATCGCTATTTGTATGGGTACGGCAATTTTGGGACTGAAAACGATATGTGCAGACCTCTAAGTACGATAATATGGTTTTGTTGGAATGTGCGTGTGTGCGTGTGCGTGTGAGTGGGTGGGGGAAGAGGGGGAAAGGCACGGGGCGGGGTAGCTGTGTGCGCGGTGCTGTGGCTGAGCGCGGCGGTACACAGCTGGGGCGGGCGGTCTTCCCCTGGCGGCGGTAATCTGTCCGCCGTCCGCTCCTGCCGATGCGACATATTGGTGTGTTTTAGGAATTCGTGAGGTGGCCCGCCGCC
>NC_066510.1:30324454-30341954 GCF_024679095.1 Eriocheir sinensis | reverse complement strand
TAGACTGCTGAGTTGCTCGCTCGGCTCTGGCTACGGGTGCAAGATGCACCCGTGCCCCCCTACCAGCTAGGCAGGGCCTCATGGCCTGAAGCCTATCTCCTCTGCCGGGCTCTAACCATACCCCATCCAGTCAACGAGCTGGGAAACATAAAACAACAACAACAACAGCAGTGATCAGTGGAACGCCAGCACTCCGTGGGCGAGCAGCTGGGTGGCCCTTCTGCGGCGGCGAGGTTGACCCGCTTGGTCATCCTCGCTTTGGGCTCCCCCGCTGCAGTCAAGTCGACTGGTCGGCTGCTCGCCCGTGTACCGCTACGGGTTGCTACTGGGCGCCTGCCCGGAGGGCCCGTGCCTCCGTCGCTGCTCGACGATTGTTACCCGTGTCTGTGGCGGCGGCGGAGGCATAAAACAACAACAACAACAGCAGTGATCAGTGGAACGCCAGCAATCCGTGGGCGAGCAGCTGGGTGGCCCTTCTGCGGCGGCGAGGTTGACCCGCTTGGTCATCCTCGCTTTGGGCTCCCCCGCTGCCGTCAAGTCGACTGGTCGGCTGCTCGCCCGTGCAGTCTTAATTGGCCGCTATTGGTGTCTGTTGAAGTGATTGATTGATGGGGCTCTGCTGGATCCGCGTCTCGTGTCCTATGAACTCACAACTCGGTCTGTGATTTTCTACCTTTTTCTTTCTCTTTATTTTTCCGTTTGTCGCTCTCGGTCGTCCGCTGCGGGGGGTGTCGACCTGTACCTGCACTAATTGCCTCGACTCATTAGTCCCGACCAGGTAGATTTTCCACCTTTTCATCACGGCATTTAGAGAAAAAGCTATTTTATCATATATATATCAAAGAGGCAGTCAGAGGACGAGATGAAAAGAAGGAAGGAGTGCTGAATGAGGGACTGAAGAGAAAAAGGAAGTAGGAATGAAGGAAAAAAAATGGTGAGTGGATGGAGGAGGCAGTAAAGGCGGAGATAAGAGAGGAGGAGATAAGAGAAGAGGGAGAGAGAGATGGAACGAGAGGAGAGACTGAGAGGAATAACGAAGAAATGGATAAAAGGAGGGAGAGAGAGACAGGTGAATGGGTGGATAGACAAAGGAATGGAAGAATGACAGATGGATGGATTGATGGAAGGTAAAAAGAAATACAAGGATGAAGAAATGGAGGAAAAGTTAGAGAAAAGAAAGAATGGCTGGAGGAGTAGGAAGGGAGAAAGGGAGAGAAGGCAATGCAAAAAGACAGGGAGCAAGGGAGGAAAGGGGAATGGGAGGGAGGGAGGGAGGAAGGGAGAGAAGGCAATGCAAGAAAGACAGGGAGCAAGGGAGGAAGGGGAATGGGAGGAGGGAGGAGAAGGAGAGAAGGCAATGCAAGAAAGACAGGGAGCAAGGGAGGAAAATGGAATGGGAGGGAGGAAGGGAGAGAAGGCAATGGAAGAAAGACAGGGAGCAAGGGAGGCAAGGGGAATGGGAGGGAGAGAGGGAGGAAGGGAGAGAAGGCAATGGAAGAAAGACAGGGAGCAAGGGAGGGAAGGGGAATGGGAGGGAGAGAGGGAGGAAGGGAGAGAAGGCAATGCAAGAAAGACAGGGAGCAAGGGAGGAAGGGACTGGGAGGGAGAGAGGGAGGAAGGGAGAAGGCAATGGAAGACAGACAGGGAGCAATTAAGGGAGGAAAGGGGAATGGGAGGGATGGAGCAAGGGAGAGAAGGCAATGCAAGAAAGACAGGGAGCAAGGGAGGAAAGGGGAATGGGAGGGAGAGAGGGAGGAAGGGAGAGAAGGCAATGGAAGAAAGACAGGGAGCAAGGGAGGGAAGGGAAATGGGAGGGAGGGATGGAGCAAGGGAGAGAAGGCAATGCAAGAAAGACAGGGAGCAAGGGAGGAAAGGGGAATGGGAGGGAGAGAGGGAGGAAGGGAGAGAAGGCAATGGAAGAAAGACAGGGAGCAAGGGAGGAAAGGGAAATGGGAGGGAGGGATGGAGCAAGGGAGAGAAGGCAATGCAAGAAAGACAGGGAGCAAGGGACGGGGTTTTGGAGGAAGGGAGGGAAAGAGAGAGGGAGGGAGGAGGGGGGCGGGGCAGGTCTCGGACACCGCGCATGGAGTTGACAAAAGGAAACACATTTTAGATAAATCACGCCACAGGAATTTAATGAAATGTCTCCCTCGCCACGAGAAACGTAAATTAAGGCCGACAAATTAGTTAATGACTGTAAGTGACACTACGCTAATGAGTTTTGACCCCCCCACCCCACCGTCCCTACCCAACCCCCTACCCACCTCTACCTACATAATGTGACACCTGCCCACTCACCTCCTTACCCACCTGTCCACTTACCTTCCTACCCACCCATGCTACCGTTACCTACGCCCTTACCTACCCTTGGCTTCCCCACCTCCCTTCCTCCCCCCTCACCTGCCTAACAGCTCTCTCTCTCTCTCTCTCTCTCTCTCTCTCTCTCTCTCTCTCTCTCTCTCTCTCCCCCCCCCACACACACACACACCCCCTGTGTACGCCGGCTGCTCATAGTTTAAGCCCCAGTGATAATTAGGGTGATGATGGTGATGGTGAGGGTGAGGGTGATATTGATGGTGATGGCATTGGTGGTGGTGTTCATTAGTGATCTAGATACGGTGTGGCATCTCATTTCATCTCATGTCATCTCATCCCATCTCATTTCACCTCATCTCAATTTTTACTTTTTCGTTTTTACCTTTCATTTTTTTTCCTCTTCTCTTTTTTTTCCTTTTTTGTTTTTATTTTGTTTGTCTTCTAATTCTTCTTGTTATTGTTCTTCTTTTTCCTCTACTTCTACTTACTTTTTCTTCTACTTCTACTTCCCTCCTCCTCCTCCTCCTCCTCCTCTTCCATCTCCTCCTCCCTCGTCGTCCCCTTCGTCCTTCTCCCCCTTCTCAGTCATTCTTTATATACATACTTTTTGATCTTCACTCTGGCAGCAAGGAATCAAGGTACACCTGAGAGCACTTACCTTTCTTACCTTGACTTACCTGTTGATTACCTCGGGTCCTGATGGGTTCACTGAGTAGCACCTGGCACGGAGTAAGGGCACAGGTAAAGGTGAACCCAGGTGATGCAGTACTCCAGAACGTGCCCCGGTAATCCGTCTGTTTTGTGCCTCCTGGTGACACATATTCTCTTCGGAACACACACACCTATATTGGATAAGGCTTATGTGGAGGGTGTTGTGGGTATTTCCATGGGTATTTTTATTAGCCTAGTGATAGTTTGACAAAGCGAAAACACTCTTGAGACCCCGACTAATTTCCTTTTGTTGTGTGAGCAGAAACCGTTTGAGATTATGTGCCTCATTTTCTTGGATGCTGTGGTGGGTAGATATGCTTGAGTCCTCCCTTTAGTGTACCGTACCTGGCTGCCTTGCTACCCCCTGAGGCCTCTTGACATTAGTATCGCTTCATAGGCTTTTATTTATTTATTATTTTTTTTTTACAACAAAGGAGACGGCTTAAGGGCAACAAAAAGAGTGTAGAAAAAAGCCCGTTACTCACCGCTCCCACAACAGACAAAAATAGTGACCAAAAGAGAGGTCAATTTCGGGTGTCTCTCACTGTTGTTCGTTTTGTAATCTTTCTACGTAGTGTTAATGGACGAGCTTTACTTTTTTATCTGTTTGTCTTTTTAAGGTGTTGAAGGCAGCGCAAGGGGACAAAAAAAGGAGAAGCAAATAAGCAAATAATAATATAGTTTTAAGGAACGAACTTTACTCTTTTCTCTGTTTGTCTTTTTAAGGTGTTGGAGGCAGCGCAAGGGGACAAACAAGGAAAAGCAAATATTCAAATAATAATGTTGTTTTAATGGACGAGCTTTACTCTTTTCTCTGTTTTTTTTTTAAGGTGTTGGAGGGGACAGAAAAGGAGAAGCAAATATACATACGTAACCTAACCTAACCTAACCTAACTTAACCCGTACATAAGACTGTCATTAGCCTTTGCAGTATTTTTTTTTACAGCAAAGGAGACGGCTCAAGGGCAACAAAAAGAGTGCACAGAAAGAAAAAGCCCGCTACTCACCGCTCCCATAATAGACAAAAGAATGGAATAGAGTGCGCGGAGGGAAGTGTGTGCATTGGTGCCATCAGAGTTCATTGTCATTGTAGTTATTTCTGGATACCTTGTTCTTATGTTTTTTTTCTATCATCCTTGTTAATTCTGTATGGCTTGTTATCATTATAGTTACTTCTTTAGAGCTTGTTATTCTTTATAGCTTGTTAGGAGCATAGTTTATCATCATTATAGGTCATTCTGTATAGCTTATCATTACTGTTACTTTGGTATTTCTTAGCATCATTCTTTATAGCTTTTAATCATCGTAGTTCGTAATCATTAAAGTTCTTTCTCTACTACTCCTTATCATCATCCTTTTAGCTTTTTTTATCATCGTAGTTCGTAATCATTAAAGTTCTTTCTCTACTACTTCTTATCATCATCCTTTTAGCTTTTTTTATCATCGTAGTTCGTAATCATTATAGTTCTTTCTCTATTACTCCTTATCATCATCCTTTTAGCTTTTTTATCGCCGTAGTTCGTAATCATTAAAGTTCTTTCTCTACTACTTCTTATCATCATTCTTTTTAGCTTTTTTTATCATCATAGTTCGTAATCATTAAAGCTCTTTCTGTATAGGTCACCATCATTGTTGCTTCCCTACAGCTTATGATTAACCTTTTTATCTCGTTATCATCACTCACAGTTCCTAATCATTGTTATTTTGGGAGCAGCGAGTAGCGGGCTTTTTTTTTATTATTGTTTCCTTTTTCTGTGCCCTTGAGCTGTCTCCTTTGTTGTAAAAAAAAAAAATTCTCTCTGTTTAACTTCTTTTCATCATAGTTCATCATAGACAGATTGATTGAGATAAAGAAGGGGGGGGGGGCAGATAGGGGGACAGGCGTGGTCGGAATGTGATAATAGTGATGTTTTCTTATTGATGTTTATTGCACGTAGAGTTTAAGCATTCCAGGACGTGCTAATTGAGGCTTACAGCAGCTGTTGGTTTGCTGTATTAATTAGAGGGATTACCTGGTTATCCAATTACCTGTTCAGCTGGATCCATCTGACGCGGTGGCTCGCGACGTTGCTCTTCTCTTCCGGCCCTTCTTGCAGTAGTAGTAGTAGTAGTAGTAGTAGCAGCAGCAGCAGCAGTAATAGTAGTAGTAATAGCAGTAGTAGTAGCAAAAGAGGTATTATTATTATTATTATTATTATTATTATTATTATTATTATTATTAGTAGTAGTAGTAGTAGTAATAGCAACAGTAGTAGTAGTAGTAATAGTAGTAGTAGTAGTAGTAGTAGTAGTAGTAGTAGTAGTAGTAGTAGTAGTAGTAGTAGTAGTAGTAGTAGTAGTAGTAGTAGTAGTAGTAGTAGTAGTAGTAGTAGTAGTAGTAGTAGTAGTAGTAGTAATAGCAGTAGTAGTAGTAATAGTAGTAGTAATAGTAGTTTTCATTCGCAAAGTTTTATAATATCTTTTTCTTCCACTTCACTCCTCACACACATCTGGGTCGTTAAGTTGGGCATGAATGAAAATAAAAAAGTCTGCTACACATAGACACTTTATTATTATATATATAATATATTTATACCATATGACTCGATAATCACTCTGATTTAAATCTCTTCACTTTGAAAAAAAAAAAAGATACAAGGTTAGATACGGTAAGCCTGGGCCTGATTAGGGTATGTGGCTGGAGTATACCCAATCAGATCCTGGCTTGGTGGTGTGGGTATTGTGATTGGCTAATTCAAGTGGCTGGAGGAGGGGATCGGCCAGTGACGAATACCCACACCGCGGTACAGTTCATATCCAATCAGCAACCAAGAACATGCATCGTTTAAACATAATTAGTGGAGGTTACCGGCGATAGTGATACCTGAACCACACAAGAGTACACCCAACACACACGTGGGAGGGACGCTCCGCTAACCTCGACCAGGACCCGTCACAGGGGACACACAGGGGGGCGGCGGGGGGAGGGGACGAGGGTGGGGAAGGAGCACGAGAGGTAAGAGGAAGGGGAGGAGGAGGTAGAGGAGGAAGAGGAGGAGGAGGGACGTCTAGGTTTCCTTAATTAACATGTCATTTTCTTAATAATCATGATTCGTTCTTCGTTTATCTCTATATATACACCAAGCAAGCGGCGTCGTCAGTCAGTCGGATGCTTGTCGTTGGAGTGACTGATATGCGTGTACTGATAGACTTAGGGACTCAATGGAACTCTTGCTCTCCGGGGCTCACTAGGCGTGCACGGCGAGGGATCTTCGGGAGGAGGAGGAGAAGGAGGAGGTATGACAGGAAGGGGCGGGGAGGGGTCGGGCGTGGTGGAAGGCTGCGGTGGGAAGACATGTGAAGTGCAAGGGTTGGCAGGAGGGAGAGGGCGGGCTGGCGGAAGGGCTCAATCGTTAGAGACCAGGAGGGAGAGTGAAGGGACAGGGAAGGTGCAGGGGGGCAGGGGAACGATTGCGACAGGGGGGCAGTCGAGGTGCGGTAAGGTCCCCGGGGCAACACTGGGGAAGCGAGTGACTGACGGCGACTCCAACACTTTATTTCCCCCACTGCTGGAAGAGACCCATGCGCTGGCACCTGCAGTTGGTCCCCCACAGGTTGCACCGGCAGGAGGAGTTGTAGCAGCAGTCGTTGGGGCGGTGGTCACAGGCACCTCCGCGGCGGATGCAGGACCTCCTAAAAAGGTAGATGTCGGGGGAACGTCTGAACAGACAATAAGAAAGATAGAGCTCAGTATTATGATGATGGTCATGGCTGGGGTGGGGCGGGGGGCTGGGGGCTGGGGGAGAGGGGGGAGACAGAGAGGAGAGATCATTGAGAGGGGAGGGAGAAAGGCATGAAAGGAAAGAGGGAGAAGAGGGGAAGGGGGCGTGGGAGGAATTCCTCTTCTCAGCCTCGATCTGGTTGACTCACTGCGTCACGTTCTTCCAAAGTCTTCATGCAAAGTGTTTACGTTAATGAGCGTTGGATAGTGACGTGGAAGCACCGTAACTTTGTCCACAGTAGCAACGTTAATGCCGTTAATCCACCATGGGCGTCGCACGGGCCAGTCAGGTGGATGCTGGTGGATACGAGAGTGAGGCAGTGTGTCAACCGAGGCGTGAGATGACAGAGGAGAGGGAGGGGGACGAGGGGAGGGAGGGAGGGAGGGAGGGTCAGTAGGGAGCGTGTGGGCGATCAACTTAAACTATACAATCATTACTCAACAATAACTGACTGAAAGGTATACGTAGCAAGTCAAATCAAGTTAATAACCGTAAAGTATATAATATGAATGCAAAACTATTGAAAGACATAATCAATCAAGACTAAATAAGTTATCTAAAGAATGGTCATAAAAACTCATCATATACTCAACTACTTTGAATATGTGTGCAAAACTGAGGCTTGGCTAATAATGTGATGCAGATGCACAGCTTGCAGTGATGACATGCAGAGAGCAGTTTCCAGGGACACATGCACAAAGGGAGGGACTCTGTATGATACATGTAGGGGGGGCGGGGACACAGAGTTGAATGTTGTATGTGTGTATGTATACGTATCAAATATGCACACGGGAAGGGCGTTGTGTGTATATACATGTCTGAAAAGTGGACAGGATACGGATCAAATATGCAGAAGGGGGAAATATTGTGTTGATGTTTGTGTGTGTCTGTGTGTGTGTGTGTGTGTGTGTGTCAGATATGTACAGGGAAAGGGAATTTTGGTGTGTGTGTGTGTGTGTGTGTGTGTGTGTGTGTGTGTGTGTGTGTGTGTGTGTCTGATTATCACACGAAAGTAGGCAGGATACGTACAAAAGAAAAAATGTAAAAGGCAGGAAATATCGTGTTAAATGTTCAGTACTCCTTCAAAAATCCGTCGGCGTACTTTCTTTACAGTAGCAGCTCAAGGGCAAAAACCATTGAAAAAAAACAACCCTGCTAAGCACCGTTCCTATAAACTATGACTAAACAACGTGTATATGTCGGAAACGCGAGACACACTTAACGGTCGAGTATAAATGCAACACAACACACACAGGTAATCATGAGTGTTGTGTGTGCGTCTGTGTGTGCGTTGTCTTCACCTGTGCAAGCGGGAGGCACTGATAACAAGGCGTGACACATGAGCGCTCGTGTCCGCGGCGGCTTGGCGGGTAAGGGCGTGTGGGCGTGGAGGCGTGACACTCCTTAGACACACACAGACTGGAGGGGGAGTGGGGGCGCATGGGGGGGAGGGAGTGGTGGGGGTAGCGTGTTCCACCTTAATTGAAGTATACCTGAGCCTCCCCCCCTCCCTGCCCTCCCCCCTGGCCCTCACCTGACACCCACTCACCTGGATGTCCAACAGGTGGGCGATCTGCTAATTGAGGCCTTCCAAGGTCCTCCCAGGTGCGATGATAGGCATAGAAGCGTTTACCGTGTTACTTTGCCGCGTTGTTTTTCTTTAATTTTTTCCCTCGTGCAATGGAAAAATGAGTAGGGAATGTTTTTTTTATTTTATTTATTTATGCGTGCTGAATTTCCTTTTTTTTTTTTCCTTTTGTTTCCTCGCGTTTTATATCGTTACGGTGGTTCATCCTCTGGGTCTTCAGCTTCGTTCCTGATTCTTTGCCTTTCGATTTCTCTTTCTCCCCCCACCCACCCACCCTTTTTTTTTTTTTTTTACTTTGACGTGGTATTCCTTCTTGGTTTTGAGTGTGTGTGTGTGTGTGTGTGTGTGTGTGGTTGTGGGTGTGGGTGTGGGTATTAATCAAGAAGTAAAATACAAATATGAGTGTCTTCTTAATGGCTCGGGGTAGTTAAGAGGTATTTTTAGCATATTATTAGGGGTAAATATTCCTTAGGGTGTCAGGGTTAAGTCAGAAGGTCATAGTGATATTTATAATGATGCTTCTTGGGGTACACTTAAGGCTGGAGTAGAGAAGGTTTATGACTCTGGGTAGGTGACTCAGAGGTAATTATAGGGACAGTTTTATGTGGAATTAGGTTTAGTTTGAGTTTATGTTATATTGAAGTTTTGGGGTGGGTGGGGTATGAGGTATTAGGTGGGTAGTGTTTATATTCAAGTTTTGGGATGGGTATGCTATGAAGTATTAGGTAGATTCTGTTTAAATTCAAGTTTTGTAATTGGTGCAGTATGAGATATAAGGTGGATAGTGTTTATATTAAGGTTTTGGGTGGGGTGCAGTTTGAGTTATAAGGTGAACTGTGTTTATATTCAAGTTTTGGGATGGGCCCACTATGAGATATCAGGTGAATAGTGTTTAAATTCAAGTTTTGGGATGGGTATAGTATGAAATAAAAGGTGGATAGTGTTTATATTCAAGTTTTGGGATGGGTATAGTATGAGGTATTGGGTGGATTCTGTTTATATTCAAGTTTTGGGATGGGTATAGTATGAAATAAAAGGTGGATAGTGTTTATATTCAAGTTTTGGGATGGGTATAGTATGGAATAAAAGGTGGATAGTGTTTATATTCAAGTTTTGGGATGGGTATAGTATGAAATAAAAGGTGGATAGTGTTTATATTCAAGTTTTGGGATGGGTATAGTATGAAATAAAAGGTGGATAGTGTTTATATTCAAGTTTTGGGATGGGTATAGTATGAGGTATTAGGTGGATTCTGTTTATATTCAAGTTTTGGGATGGGTATAGTATGAGGTATTAGGTGGATTCTGTTTATATTCAAGTTTTGGGATGGGTATAGTATGAAATATTAGGTGATTCTTTTTTTATTTAAGTTTTGGGGTGTTGAGAGTTGAAGTGGGCGCGGATATATATATTTTTGAGGGTTTAAGAGGAGGTCTGAACTTACTATGAATGTGGGTGCTGGTTGTTTTAGACTGCAGGAGTTAGAAAAAAAATATTACACTACACAAAAATCTAATGCAGAGCGAATCAGTTAGGTTGGCCAATGGATCTAATTACCTAGTTAAAGAAAAAGAATAGTTTAGTTCGGCAAGGATAAGATTTAGATTCTGTACCAAAAATTTATGTTCTATATACTAAGTGTGGGTGAAAACAAACAAACTAACAACAACTAAATAAAAAAAAGGAAGGCACTAGACTAGAGAGTAATCTTTTAACTAAGCTATTATTTACAGTATTAACAGGTAGATTATATACTTAGGATGCGGTATTAATTAAGAGCTACACAATGCCGGTTTTTGCTACATCGAACGGTTAAACTTTTACCCTCGACCGTTCAGTAAAGACACCCAAAGAAAATGTAAAGAAAACGGGAGGTGAGATAACCCGACGCAGAGAGGACAGAGAACCTAAGTAACGAGTGACGACAGAAAAACAACGGGGACAAAACGACGTACCTGAGACACAACAGAGACGCAACAGGACAGGAGAAGAGACGCCAGACAAACAGCAACAGCGGAGGGAGAGCAACACCACAACAAGCCAGCAACACTAAACTTTCGGTCAATGGGGAGGTGTTGAGGGCCACGACAAGGACGACACGAAGGGAACAAGACGAGACACACACAGCGACTGGACTCACGGAACCAAGACCTCTGTGAATCAAGCTACACGAATAGAACGCCGACAAACACACACACACACACACACACACACACACACACACACACACACACACACACACACACACACACACACACATACAAAGGACGCCGCTGGTCAGGACAAACTCTATCACAAAAACTCTCCGGAAAAAGAAAATCTGCCGTATAATGGAGGTTGCCGTTTGTGTTCCCCTAGAAAGACAAACCTACCAAATGTCATTATGGGAGAACAATGACGAGGCGGAGAGAGAGAGGGAGAGGGAGAGGGAGAAAGAAATGGTACCGAGTGAACAAGGACAGTTTTATCTTTCATTGTAAGGTGACAAAAGAACTACACACACACACACACACACACACACACACACACACACACACACACACACACACACACACACACACACACACACACACACACACTAGACAATGGGAGGAATGTTCTATAGAAAATCAGTCAGTCTTCGTATGTTTGTGTGTGTGTGTTCGGGGGTGGGGTGGGGGGGGGAGCCGTGGATGTGTGTGTGTGTGTGTGTGTGTTGGGGAGGTGTAGGTGTGGGTCGGGGTGATAGGTGGGTAAGGGGTACAGGTTTCAAAGGACTCTGGAGATGTTTTTTCCTGGAAGGTGTTTGTGTGAGCGGAGTCAGTCAGTCAGGGCGGACAAAACCTGTGTGTCACTCATTCAATAGGAAAAAGTTGTTCGCGCGGTTATGTGTTTTCCTCCTTCGAGTTTAAAGGAACGTGGGCAGCGACGGTGATTATCCCCAACGGCGACACAACTACCAAATAAAGACCAACCGTAACAGCAACAAAAGTAAACAAACAAACACTAGACTTACATCAACGGTAACTTAAAGGGCAGACAAACACGGTCACACTCAACAGCTATGTAGGGCAACAGTAACAACAGCAACAACAACAACAACAACAATAACAGCAACAACAATGACAGCACCAACACCAACGACAACACCAACACAAGTTTTCCAACATAGCTTCTTACCTCTCTCTCTCTCACACACACACACACACACACACACACACACACACACACACACACACACACACACAATGCCCCCGATTTGTATTAACTCAAAAGCTTTTGGTTATTTGTTTGAGAGAGAGAGAGAGAGAGAGAGAGAGAGAGAGAGAGAGAGAGAGAGAGAGAGAGAGAGAGAGAGAGAGAGAGAGAGAGAGAGAGAGAGAGAGAGAGAGAGATCTGACATATATTATTTAGTATTTTAATAATTTAAAGATATATTAAGGATTGATTTTATTAGTATGTTTATTTTTGGTTAGGTGAGCTACTTTTATTTATTGGGATATTGTTAATTTAGTGTGTGTGTGTGTGTGTGTGTGTGTGTGTGTGTGTGTGTGTGTGTGTGTGTGTACATTTACTTTCCCACTCTCCCTTTTTCCTTACGTCTCCTCCTTGTATTACTGTAATCCTGTCTTCTCTGTTGGTCTGTATCTATTTATCTGTCTATCTGTGTGTCTGTCTGTCTGTCTGTCTGTCTGTTCATATGTCTTGCTTTTTTTTTATCGGTGAAAGATTAATCGAGGCTCCTCCAGTCACCGTTAGCATACAGCACCTTTCTCAACCACCACCACAACCATCACCACCACCACCACAACCATGACCACCACCACCACAACCATCACCACCATCATCGCAACCATCACCACCACTGCCGTCGACATCATCACCACTCCCGTTAGCATTCTCATCCTCATCATCTTTATTAATACAGGTATACACTCTTCCCTACCTGTCTTGACCGTAAGCAGGCGAATGTCTCCTCTCAGTCACACCTTTACTGCAATTACCATCCTACCACCACGACCATCACCACCACGACCATCTTATTAACTCTACAATCATCACCACCA
This sequence comes from Eriocheir sinensis, assembly GCF_024679095.1. Classification (NCBI taxonomy): domain Eukaryota; kingdom Metazoa; phylum Arthropoda; class Malacostraca; order Decapoda; family Varunidae; genus Eriocheir; species Eriocheir sinensis. The sequence goes on along the minus strand of NC_066510.1, from coordinate 30,329,532 downwards.
CCATTTCCACCACCACCACCACCACCGAAGAGAATCGAATCATGTCAACAGAAAGTGAAGGGAAACATGCAGCGCCTTAGGTCGTTCTTAATTGCTCCGAGGAAGGCGAGGAAGAGGAGGAGGAGGAGGAGGAGGAGGAGGAGGAGGAGGAGGAGGAGGATGAAGATGAAGAAGATGATGAAGAAGGAGAGAAAGAGAAAATGAGAATAAGAATAAGAAGATGAAGTAGACAATTTAACTTTGCACCATCATCAGTATTACTAAACAACCACAACCAACAATCTCAACCATCACCACCATACCGAACACCAGCACCAGTAACTCAACAACCACCACCAATATCACCACTACACCACCACTACACCATACCAAAACTCCCTTTCCTTCACCTCCTGTTCCTCTCACCACCTCCTCGAACCCTCCATTTCCACACGTCCCTATCCCGTGACACACTATCAGGAGACCGAAAGAGCGGAGTGAGTGAGGGAGTGAGAACTGAGAGCCGCCCGCCGCAGCGCCTCCCCGTCCCCCGCCACCACCACCACCTCAGGCTGCCAACACCAAGACACACAGAGATGCTATGGCTCTGAGCAGGGATGGCTGCCGTGCCCTTACCATTTCTTATCGCGAGAGATTGCTGCCATATCCTCGCGTCTGTTGGTGGCGGAAAGAAAAATGGCATTAACAGAAAACACACAGCATGAAGGGGGGGAAAAAAAGAGAGAGAAGTTGGGGGAGCAGTTGGAACCTAGAGATGGAAGTTGGCTGAAGTTGGGTTGGTTGCTTGCTTGCTCCTAGAACGTCAAAAATGTGAGGAATAAAAGGTGCTCAGTGTTTTTAAGGAAGAAGTTTAGAGGGGGGGGGGGGTAGTGACTAGTAAGTGACATAGCTTACTGTTTAACACAGGACATGGAGGCTGCGGTGAGGGTGGTGGTGGACATGCCGATCGTGTGTGTGAGAGTGAGGCTGCTCCGTGTGTGTGTGTGTATGTGTGTGTGTGTGTGTGTATCAGCGTTGCTAAATTGTCGTACTCTGAACACTGCACCATTTTTAGGATCCAAGATTGTCGTAAACACACAAATAACGATAGAAAATTAAAGTTATCGTTAAAAAATGTTAAATACAGATGGTTCTCGTTCTTTTTGCTTGTTATAATCGATCAGAAACTATGGAAATGCGATGCGATGTGTACGATATTTTGGCAACGCTGGTGTGCGTGTGTTTGTCTTGGGCGATACGCGGAGAAGCAGGGACAAAGCAAGGAATAGCGGCGCTCCGGACTCTTAAAAAAACCTCGAGACGATATTTTCTTTATTAACCTGCGAGACGGAAGCTTGTAAACGCTCTAAGAGACTCATATAAAGCGTGCGTGGAGGTCCCTTTACTAACCTGCGATAAACCTCTACAACGTTTAGAAAGTACGAGTAAGGCTCTATATCAACCTACGAGAACCTTTTGAACGGTTAGAAAGTACGAAGGCTCTATAATTATGAACCTACGAGATATAACCTTTTGAACGGTTAGAAAGTACGAGGGCTCTATATCAACCTACGAGAACCTTTTGCAAGATCCCAAAACTAGTATACAACAAGAGGTGGGTATCAGGACACTTCTCCTCCCGAAACTGACCCATCTTTCGGCCACTCCTCTTGACTCTTTTGTGGGAGCAGTGAGTAGCGGGCTTTTTTTTTCATTATTGTTTAAAAAAAAAAATTACAACAAAGGAGACAGCTCAAGGGCACACAAAAAAGGAAACAATAATAAAAAAAAAGCCCGCTACTCGCTACTCCTAAAAAAAAAGAAGCAAAAGAGGTGGCCGAAAGAGAGGTCAATTTCGGGAGGAGAGGTGGAGAGGTGCCCTTAAATTGCTTCCTCTACTATAAAAAAAAGCCAAGAAAACCCTTTACATACCTATGAGGCAAATTTTCGAAAGCCCTAAACTCATATATAAAACGTACGAGGAGAGACCGTTATAACCCTTCACGAAAAACAACTTGAACGCACTAAAGACTCATAATTATAAAACGTGCGAGGAAGGACCATTATAACCCTTCTCGAAAAACAACTTGAACGCACTAAAGACTCATAATTATAAAACGTGCGAGGAAAGACCGTTATAACCCTTCACGAAAAACAACTTGAACGCACTAAAGACTCATAATTATAAAACGTGCGAGGAAGGACCATTATAACCCTGCCATAAACCATTGGAAAACTTTACCAACCCTCTTAAAACCCGAGATAAACCCTTTTAGCCATCCTAAATTGACCTTTCTTGTGGCTGCCCATCTCTGTTTTCTTCATAGGAGCATTGATATAGCGGGACTCCTACTACTTACATATTTTTGCCCTTTGAGTTGCTGCCTTTACCGTAAAAATAAAAGTGTGTGTTAGGCGGAGCGTCTAGACTATAACGTAAGGTGGGTCGTTGTTTCCCTGCCCGGCTCGCTGTCTCCGGTCCATCCATTCTTGTTTTAACGCCTGGTGGTGGTGCCGTGTCCCAAGCGACCCCCGCAGCCTCGTCCATGATTCACGGCCCCACGGAACAGACGTCAGCCTCTCCCGCGACGCGCCCCGATGTCTCTGTTTTTATTCATGTTATCGAAATGCTCGGGTCTTGTTGCCGCCATAAGGGATTGAGTTTCTTTGGACGATTAGCCTGGCTGTCTTTTCTTGCTTATTTTTCCTCTTTCTCTTTTTATCATTATATGTTTTCCTATTTCTCAGTCCATATCCCTTTTCTCTTTTCTTCCTATCTTCCATCCTTGCCTCCCTTCCTCCCTCCCTCTCTTCCTCCCTTCCTCCTTCCTTCCAATCCATTTCCAGTCTCTCTGCTTTTCTTTCTTTCTTGTTTGTTCTTCTTTCCTTCCTTTGCTTTCTCTTTCTTTCCCTCCTACTGTTTCTTCTTTCACTCCGTTTTTGTTTCCTATCTACTTTTCCTATTTCCTTCTTCCCTTCTTCCTTCCTAAGTTATTCTCTTCCTCCATTCCTTTCATTCTATCTCCCTTCCTTTCTCCCTTCCTCCCTTCCTTCCTTCAATCTTTTCTTCCTTTCCTGTCTTCCTCCCTCCCTCTTCCATCCCTCCCTCCTTTCCTTCCTTCCTACCCTCCTTTCTTCCTTCCCTCCTCCCTCCCTCCCTTCCTTCCTTCCCTCCTCCCTTGCAGCCTCTAATGAACGGTAATTATGGCGCAAAAGTGTGTCATTTATGGCGCTGTTGACTCACCCGTTCTTTAGTCTCCGCCTCAGATTAGCGCCATAACCTTCTCTCTCTCTCTCTCTCTCTCTCTCTCTCTCTCTCTCTCTCTCTCTCTCTCTCTCTCTCTCTTCCACTCTCTCTCTCTCTCTCTCTCTCTCTCTCTCTCTCTCTCTCTCTCTCTCTCTCTCTCTCTCTCTCTCTCTCTCTCTCTCTCTCTCTCTCTCTGTATCCATATCCTTGTCCCTCGCAGCCTCCCCCTCTCTCCCACTTTCTTTCCCTCCCTCCCTCCCTGCCTCCCTCTCTCCCTCTCCCCCTCCCTATCGACCGTGCAATGGCAACCTGATGGCCAATACGAGAGAACTACCCAACCAGAATCAGCCAATCACGACCAACTTTGATCCAATTTAAGGAAAGCTATTATGACGCAGTGGAAGGGACGAAGGGAAGGAGGGAGTTAGGGAGTGGAAGAGAGGAAGAGATAGGAGGAGAAATGGGAAGGGGAAGGGGAGTAGGGGGGGGGTAATGAGGAGGAGGGGGAGGAGGAGGGGGAGGGTGGAAGACAAAGTTAAAGGTAGTCAGAGGAAGGGACGATAGGTTGAAATGAGGGAGGAAGATAAATAGATAGATAGATAGACAGAGAGAGAGAGAGGCAGAAAAGGGTAACAGATAAAAGAGGAGATATTACACAGATGAAGAGAGAAGGGAAAGGTAAAGGACAGGTAAGGAAACAACCGTATACAGAATGACGTAAGTGTTTGTTCGTCAGGGCTGTTGTGGTGACGTAGCTTGCCGGGGCGTGTTGTGACATGTTTATGGGGAAAGGTAATGTTCATGTTGATTCCTACACGTGACTTCTGGGGGTGGGTGGAAGGGAGGCAGGAGGTAACACGTGCAGAGTGACGATGCAGTGATTGTGATAAAGAATGGAGATGGTGATAATAACAGTGATATGAATACTGATAATAATAGTAATTAATGATATCACAAAAAAGTCGTAATAATAACAATGATAATAATAATAACAAGAGTAACCATCATAAAGTACCAATAATACTAATAACTACAATAATGATGATGTTAACGATGATGATACTAATGATAATAATAATAATGATAACAATAATAATAATAATAACATAATTCGACTTAGCATGTGGAAGTGAGACTTGAAAATGCAGTGCAAATATATATTCCACAAACACCAACATGACCTGAACTTGCTTGTCTCTCTCTCTATTTCTCTATGTATCTCTCTCTTGCAGAAATAAAAATACATTCGAAACATTAATATATCTAAAAAACGTAATAGTAGTAGTAGTTGCTTCATGCAGGATGAGAGTAATAATAAAAGAATAACCGTGCACACACAAAAATTAATGTTTGTAATAACACTAGAGGCGAAAAAAGTGCGGTACAGTCCTTTTATTGTCCACCAGTGTTAAGAAAAAAAATATATGTTATGATGCACGGAAAAGAGCAAGCCGATTTTACTTACTTCTGAAAAACGTACAGATTAGGCCCGGCTTTTTTGTGTATTTAAATTCGCAGGCTCTAGAGTTTTTTTTTTTTCACTATTCTCGGTAATGATGATTCGTGTCATGCGCAGGTAGGGAGGAGGGATGCCTCTTACTAATAAGGGAAAGGTAAATTCATTGTCAGGTGAGTTTTATTGCAGCTGTGTGTGTTTGTGTTTTGTTGTTGGTGGTGGTAGTGGGAGTGGGGGTGGTTTGTGTGTGTGTGTGTGTGTGTGTGTGTGGGTGGGTGTGGGTGTGTGTGCGTGTGCGTGTGAAATTCAAACATAAGCAAAATGAATGTTTGTATTATGTCGTGAAGTAAAAATGGTTTTCCACTTGAATTTGCTGTTTTTATGATGGCAATTTTC
>NC_066510.1:30301954-30319454 GCF_024679095.1 Eriocheir sinensis | reverse complement strand
TCATTCACACTCTCTCCCTCTCTCCCTCACTCTCGCTTTCTATTCCCTCCTCCCTCTCCTTCCTTCCATTCCCTCTCCATTATTGCCTCCGCCGCCGCCGCCAGCCAAGTTCTTCACTCTGTTGTGGCATCTGAAAACACGATCGTTCTTCAGTCACTTTCTTGTGGGATTCGATTCTGGTTTAGAGACTTTCACTCCTTCCCTTTTGATCCTTTTTACCTTGTTTTTCTTCTTTTGTCCTTGATGTTAACTCTCGCCTCGCTTCATCCTCCTGTTGTTATTTTCACCGTAGTAGATAATGCTTCTCTTTACTCTTTAATATAATGCGTACTTTGTGAGATTTTAATTGCCCTCTTGGCAGGACAACAACGTGGTCAACTCGTGTCTTGCTGTTAGAGGACTGAGTGAGGATGGGAGGAAGGGGGAAGGGGGGAAAGAGGAGGAGGAGGAGGAGGAGGAGGAAACATGTGGTGACAAAGAGAGATAGGTCGTGTTGTTGTGCGTTACGAGAGAGAGAGAGAGAGAGAGAGAGAGAGAGAGAGAGAGAGAGAGAGAGAGAGAAGGGAAATAAAGTAGGTCGTAAAGGAAGATGAGGAGGATTATGTTGATGGAAAAGGAATGATTGGAAGTGACAATGCTATAGAGGAGGAGGAGGAGGAGGAGGAGGAGGAGGAGGAAAGAAAGTGGAAGGGAAGGCGGAGGATCAGGAGGTAGGGAACTATATTCGATACTGTAGAAAGAGTAGGAGGAGAAAGACAATGATGATGAAAAAGAAGAAGAAAAGGAGGAGGAGGAAAAGAAGAGGAAGAAGAAGAAGAAGGAGGAGGAGGAGGAGGAGGAGGAGGAGGAGGAGGAGGAGGAGGAGGAGGAGGAGAGGAAGCACCATAACATCTTCCCTCACACGCCTGTTACCCGTTTCAGAAGTTGGCAAGGTGAAGTGGGCGGAAGGAGGAGAGAGGGAGAGTAAGAGTAACAGGTGGGGCGGGATCATTAGCGCCCCTACCTGGCCAGCTGCTCGCCTGTCGCCCGGAGCAAGGCATCCACTAGGTATGTTGCCCTACTAATTAATTGCTTTGTTGCTGTTCACTCACCTGGACTCACCTGTGCACTTGCGAGTCGCGTTGTTTTGTTTTGTATTTTCTTTGTTAATTAAACTACTACAACATCTCTATTATTGTTGTCAGAACTACTCATTATGTAAGATGAGGTGACTTGCTGTTGTTTTTGTTTGTGTGTGTGTTTTCTTTGTTGTACTATATAACATTTCTCATTAGGGTCATAACAATAGTCTGTCTCTAAGTTTTAATAAGATAATGTTGTTGTTTTCTTTCTTTTGTATGTACTACGTTTTCTTTCTTTGTTCAAGTATATCACATTTCTCTTATCGATATCAGAACGCAATTGATAGGTAAGATAAATTAAGTTAAGGTAAGATATTGTTTTTTTATTTTATTTTGTGGGTATGATTTCTTCGTTATGGTTTCATCGTTATTCGTTTATCACAATTTACAAGTGTCGGAAGTCTACCCATAATGTAAGATAAGGGATGATAGTTTTTTGTGTGTGTGTGTGTTCGTGTGTGTTTACTTCCCCTAATCTGAGGTAGTATGTCACATTTCTCCTGTTAGCGTCAGAACTCTCCTCATCATGTAAGATAAGGTAAGATAAAGCGAGATAATTATGTTGTGGAAGCATCTTTTATTGCGCGTATTGGTAAAACAAAACCTAGAATGATGCTGCACGTTATGTCATTAGGTCCGTTGATAAAAAAAAAAGCAAGACAGATGGATGCTGCAATGTGCGAAATATATATTTTTTGTTTGTTTAATCGACAAGTGTATAAAGAACTGGGTCATGTATTCACTCTCTCTCTCTCTCTCTCTCTCTCTCTCTCTCTCTCTCTCTCTCTCTCTCTCTGGTAAAAATGATCCCCCTTCCGCGCCTGTTGTGTGTCCGGCGTGAGAGTCGAGGCGTGGTGGACAGCGGGACAATTTAACACAGGATTACCATATTATATTCCCTCTGCCTTGGAGGAGGGGTAGAGGGAGGGAAGGAGGGAGAGAGAGAGGGAAGGAGGGAAAGAAAATAAAGAGAAAGAAGGGCGGAAAGCAAGGCAGGGAATGAGAGGACACGGGAGGGAAAGAAAACAGAAGGGAGAGACAGGGGAGAGAGGAGGAACGAACGGGGAGATGGAGAGATTGAGGGATGGAAGGTAAGGAAGGAAGGAAGGGAGAGAAAGAGAATGAGAAGACGTGGAAGAGATAGAGGAAAGAACGTAAAAGGAATGTACAGATGGAGGAAAGAAGGGAGAGAGGGAGGCAGAGAAAGGAGAAAGGAGGGAGAGAGATAGAGGTATTGAGAATGAGACTGAGGAAAGGAGGGAGAATTGGAGAGGGCGAAAAAGGGAGAGACGGACCAAAAGCGACCCTCTCCTTCCTCATCCTCCTCCTCCTCCTCCATCCCTCGGTACAGTGCTGAGGATTACCTTTAAAAACTTTTGTATATTCAGTTGGCAAAGTTATGGTTAAATAAAATTCCCCTCACGGCCTCACGTCACGATCCGGCGGTAACAACAGCGGCGTCCTTTGTGTTCCTGTTAGGGCGTCCGCTGCTGGGTATTCGGTAAGAGGATTAACGTTTTTGCTTCCTATTCAGATGCGTGTAGGAGTGAAGGGGGGAAGGTCCGTTTAAATGTTAGGAGATTCTTTCATATCATCCACAGTTTAACGTAGAAATAAATGAGTGTACGGTAATAAGGAGACGAAGGGGTACGGTAATGCTATCTACAGTTTAGTTAATGTAAAGGAGTGAAGGAAATAGTAAAAGTTAAAAATAATATAAGGAAAACAGTAAAATCGTCCATAATTCTTACACCTCACGTAACCATAGATGTGAAAGGAAGAGTGTTAATAGATGAGGAAATATAGTAATGTCATCCACAGTTTAATTTCTTTTTTTCTTCTTAGTTATATACATACATAAGGGAAAGAAATAATTTAAAAAAAAGGAAGAAAGAAAAAATGCACGTTAAAAGGAAGGATAGGCACAGTTTAATCGTTCTCAGCTTAAGTAGTGTTTTGTTTCCTCTTATAAATTACGTATCTTTAGAAGTGAGGAGAGAGTATCCGATAAGAAGATGAAGAGAAACAGTAATATCGTCCATAGTTTGATGTCTTTTCTACTTCTTCATCTTCGTACAGAGTGAAGGAAAGAGTATACAACAAAAGAAATGATGAAACACAGTAATATCGTCAACAGTTTAATTTTTTTCTTCCTCCTCATCTTTCTATAGAGTGAATGAAAGAGTATAACAAAAAAATGACGAAACAGTAATATCGTCCACAGTTTAATGAATTTTCTTCCTCCACATCTTCTTGCAGGAGTGGAAAAGATGAGGCAATACAGTAATATCGTCCACAGTTTAATGAATTCTCTCCCTCCTCATATTCTTGCAGGAGTGGGAAAGATGAGGAAATACAGTAATATCCAGTTTAAATATCCTCCTAACTCTATCCAAACATACAGAACTAAAAGGAGGAAAAAAAAAATACTCGTGAAAAAAAAGTAAAACCGGAGGAAAAATCTTACTGACTGGTGTCGTTTTTTAAAATACATGAAAAGGAAAAAAAAAAAAGTTTGCATATTTTTTTAAACGTCGCATCGAACAAAGAGAGAAAAAAAAAGCGCCACGTTATTAGTACACGAATTATTTTTTTCGGGACGCTGTGATTCATTTGTGTGTTTCGGGCTGTTGGGCAAACGAGACGGGGGGAGATAGACCGTGGCAGAGCTTGCGAATATTAGTTTTATTGGCGTGATATGACTTTGCCCACGTGTTGCTGAGTCCATCGAGGGAGCGATTCCTCTACCTACCAACTCCAGTAAGGGCGTTTACATGAGGCCCCCCCCTTACCAATAGCTGCTTCCCTGTACTTGTCCCTTCTTCCACATCCATCCCCTTTATTTTACCATTCTTTTCCCTCCCCCATTCTGTCCTCTCCACCCTCTTCTTTTCCCTCCACACCATTATTTCCTTTCCACTCCCTTCAGTTACCTCTCCCATCCACCTCCTTCTTTTCCCTCCCCCATTCTTTCCTCTTCCACCCCTTCCCTAACCTCTCCCATCCACCCTCCTCTTTAATCTCCACCCCCTTCTTTTCCCTTCCCTATTAATTCCTCTTCACCCCTTCCCTTACCTCTCCTTCCCCCCCTTCTTTTCCCTCCCTTATTATTTCCTCTTCACCCTCTTCTTTTCCCTTCCCCATTCATTCTTCTCCATCCCCTTCCCTACCTCTCTCCTTTCCTTTTTTCTCCGTCCCCTTTCTTTTTCTCACCTTGCGCCCCTTTATGTATCATTCCCACAGGTGCTGTCGGCGTCATATGAGTTTGTACGTTCGTTGTGGAGTCCGGCGAACGAGGGAATCGGAAACTCTTTTATCTGTGTGATGCGATTTGCCGCGCCGCGCACCCCGACACTACGCAGCCGGCAAACTACTTTCATTTGATTAGGCGCGACAGTTTTCAAGAGTGGCTTTGTGATTGATATGAAAATGTATTGGGTTCGCATTTGTATATAACGAGATTTATCTGGGGGTTGAATCTCGCACGCACGCACACACAACACACACACATACACTCATACACACACAAAAATAACGAACAACATAAATAACAACAATAACAACAACAGCAACACCATTTTCATTCTCCCCAATAAGACTCCGCCATAATTTTGTTTGGTTTAACGGACTAAAGACGGTGGATACATTCATTACATTCGCCTTTCCTATATATAAAATAAAAAAAACATACAAACACCAATAGACACAACAACAGGACACGAATATGAACTGAAATAGCGAACCAACTCGTTAAACCGCTGTCAAGGAATTAATCTTTCCACACAAAACTCTTGATAAATGGGGCGACCTAAATCCAGAGGTACTTCAAGCGCGGGGCAATCACGAGTTGGGTGATTAACTGTGCCAACGTGGATATGGCGGCGGGGACTTACGGGCATGGCTGATATTGTGTAAACTACGACGAGATGAAAAATATAAGGAATAAAAATACATGTAGGTGGGTGAAAATACAGCCAGGTAAAACGGGCATGGCTGATATTGTGTAAACTACGAGATGAAAAATATAATTAGAAAAAAATATATGTAGGTTAGTGGAAATACAGCCAGGTAAAATACAGGTACACGTAGTTATTTAGATATTTAGTTTATTGACCAAAAGGTGCAAATTTACGGTACAGTGAAAGTTACAAAATTCTCATTGGTCCACATAAAGAAGTATACTTTAACAAGCTTAAATCAACATACTGTCATTTAAATGCTCTTTTAAGACTAGGCGATGCACACACATAAACAAATACAATGACTAGGTACAAAAATAGTTAGGTAAAAATTCATGTAGGTGGAAATATGACCAGGTGACATACAGGTACACAGACACACATACACACATACACAAACAAACACATACACATACAGTACAAAGAAAAAAAAAACATGGTCAGACTAGTGTTGCGTATTGGATAAATCTTAACTATAATTCCTCCTTTCCCTTCCTCTCCCTTCCCTCCCTCTATCTTCCTTCCGTCTCCCTTCCCTCCCTCTCCCTTCCCTCTCCCTTCCCTTCCTCTCCCTTCCCGCCCTCTCCCTACCCTCTCCCTTCCCTCCCTCTCCCTTCCTTCCGTCTCCCTTCCCTCCCTTCCCTTCCTCTCCCTTACTTCTCTTTCCTTTCCCTCCATCTCCCTTCCCTCCCTCCCTTCATTCCGTCTCCCTTCCTTCACTCTCCCTTACTTCTCTCTCCCTCCCCTCCATCTCCCTTCCCTCTTTCCTACCTTCACTACATCTTTCTCCTCCATGACCTCCCTCTCTTCATCCTCTCATCATCCCCTCTCCATCATTCCTTCCTCAGGCTCTCGCTAGGTGGCTCTGATCCCCCCCCCCCACCGGCCCCCTCCTCCCCCACCACCCTCCCAAACAAAACACGTGCACACTTACTCGCGTCAAAGGCAGGCGAGTATATTTTCCAGTTGGCATAATATTTCGGTGTTTAAGGATAGCGGCGAGGGATTTATGGGCAATTACTGCGGGCGGCTTGCTGGCTTAGTCGGCTGGGAGGCGCGCGTGAGGGAGAAACTGTACTGGGGAAATGTGTGTGTATGTGTGTATGTGATGAGAGAGTGTGTGGGAGGGAGGGGGATGAGAGGGAGAGAGAGGGAGAAGAGAAAGAAAAAGAACGGGGAGAGATATGAGGAAAGGATAGGGGAGGAGGGATAAGGGGGAAGGAAGGCAGATAAGATAGAGAGAGGGATAGAGAGAGACTGTACTAGTTATGATCATGTACTTTGGAGATGTATGTGTGTTTGTATATGTGTTCGTGTGTCCTGAGAGAGAAAGAGTATATATGTGTGTTTGAGAGAGACTATACTTGTTAAGGTCATGTATATCGCTGGTGGTGGCCTTATTTTGTTAGCATTCCTGGTAATATGATTTTAATTAGGTGTTTTGTTTGTGTGTGTGTGTGTGTATGTATGTGTCCTGGGTGAGAGAGAGAGAGAGAGAGAGAGAGAGAGAGAGAGAGAGAGAGAGAGAGACTGTACTGGTTGAGGTGATGGATGTCCTGTTGTTGTTGTTGTGGTGGTGGTGGTGGTGGTGGTGGTGTTGTGGGTATTCCTAGTAATAAGGTTCAAATTAGATTCTTCACCACAATGATAGAATGTTAATAATAAGAAGTTGTCAGCAATATTCATACTGCGTCTCATAAACCTCACCTTACATTAATATCATCTTCCCATCCTCCTCCTCCTCCTCCTCTTCCTCCTCCTCCTCCTCACCAGTCCTCTCATCTTCTTTGCCAGACTCCTCCTCCTTCTCTTTTTCCTTCTCCTTTTCCTTGATTTTCGTCCTCGGCATTGTCCTCCTTTTCCACCTCCTCCTCCTCCACCTCTTGCTCCTTCTCGTCCTCCTTTTTCCATTATCTTTCTCATCTCCACTCCTGTACTCATCTCACACTCTACATCCTTCAAACAGTCCTCCTCCTTCTCCTCCTCATTCCCCTCCTCCTCCTCCTCCTCCTCCTATGTATTCCTATGTATTCCTCCTCCTTCTCCTCCTCCTTCCCCTTCTCCAAACCTCCAGGAAATAAGCTTTCTCATAAGGTAAATGGGAAGGCTTATTCACGTCCTCAGCGGAGCCTCTCGGGGCGGGGACTCTGCTGGGCGCATTAAAATATTACTTTCGCCGCGAGCACCTTTATTAAGTCTCCGGGACCGACTCAAGGGCGACGCCGCGGAATGGCTCTGATATTAAATTGTGCGTGTGACTCTGTGGGAAGGGGAGTGAGAGGGAAAAAGGGGAAAGAATAGGAGACATAAGGAGGAAAGATAGGAAGAAAGGGTGGATAGAGGAGAGAAAGATAGGGGATAGAGGTAGGGGATTGAGATAGGGAAGAGATATGGAGAAGAGAAAGGGAGGGAGAAGGGAGAAAGAAAAGAAGAAAGAGAGATAGGTGAGAGATAGAAGGAAGATATGATGAAGAGAAAGGAAGAGAGACTGTAAACTTGATGAAAGGGTAGAAGCAAAATGATACGAAGAATAATAAAAAGAAGAAAAAGAAAATAATAAGAGAAAAAAGTGTAATGAGAAAGGAAAGGAAAGAAAAATTAGAGATTGAGATAAAGGGAGAAATAGAGATAAATAGATGGATAGATAGATAGATAGATAGATAGATAAAGAGAGAGAGAAAAAGTGCGTTCGAGGTCATTGTTCCTCTTCTTCGTACTATGACCTTTTCCTTCCCCCCCTTCCCCCCCGCCACCTCCAAGCCCCCCTCCCCCCCACCCCCCATTCTTGTCCCTCCTGAGAGTAAAAAGTCCAATATTTGCTCTGCACTTGTGGCGGTGGAGGAAAAGGAGGAGGAGGAGGAGGAGGAGGAGGAGGAGGGGGGGACCAAGTTATGACTTCCTAACCTTCATAAGAAAGTGGTTGACCTCTTTGACTGCTTTCTCGCGTGTGTGTGTGTGTGTGTGTGTGTGTGTGTGTGTGTGTGTGTGTGTGTGTGTGTGTGTGTTTCCTCTTTCTCATTTTTTCCTCCCACTTCTTTATCTTATTTTCCTCTCTTTTTTTTCTTTCTCTTCATTCTTTTTCTTCTTTCTTTTTCTTTTTCTCGTTTATTCTCTGTTTCTTTTCCTTCTCTTTCGTTAATTTGCTTCCCTTCCTTTTACTGACCTTTCCCTATTTCGTTGAGTTTCCTTTATCTTTTATTCTCTCTCTCTCTCTCTCTCTCTCTCTCTCTCTCTCTCTCTCTCTCTCTCTCTCTCTCTCTCTCTCTCTCTCTCTCTCTCTCTCTCTCTCTCTCTCTCTCTCTCTCTCTCTCTCTGAAGAGAGAGAGAGAGAGAGAGAGAAAAAGGAAAAGCAAAAAACGAGATAGTTTTATTGAATAACTGTTACCACGTTCCTCCTCCTCCTCCTCCTCCTCCTCCTCCTCCTCCTCCTATTCGTCCTCCTCCTCCTCCTCCTCCTCCTCCTCCTATTCGTCCTCCTCCTCCTCCTCCTCTTCCTCAAAGCTGGCGTGACTTACGACTCTCCATTTGCATACATAGAGGAAGAAGAGCTTAGGGAGGAAGAGGAGGAGGAGGAGGAGGAGGAGGAGGAGGAAGAGGAAATCTGGTCATCTCCCTCCACCCATGCCCCAAAGAGCAGGGAGCATCTCTTATCGTTTCCTTTATATATTTTTTTATGTGTAGCATCTGTGATAGAAGGCGATGCTTGTGATTTTATCCCTATTGTTTTCTCTTTCTTCTTTTCGCCTCTCTCCAGTCTTCAATACGTCCAGCTTTTTCTCCTGTTGCTTATCTTGCTTCTCTTCTTTTTCCGCTTTCCTGTTGTCTTTTGTGTGATCTTCGTTTTCTGTTTATTTTTCTTTCTATCATTGTTCCTTTTCATATTCTTTCCTCTCGTTGTTATCTTTGTTTTTCTCCTCCTCCTCCTCCTCCTACTCCTCGTCTTTCTTCTTCTCTTCAGTCCAGTCCTCATCGCTTATCTTGCTGTTCTCTCTCTCTCTCTCTCTCTCTCTCTCTCTCTCTCTCTCTCTCTCTCTCTCTCTCTCTCTCTCTCTCTCTCTCTCTCTCTCTCTCTCTCTCTCTCTCTCTCTCTCTCCTCTTTCTTCTTTATATATATTTTCCTTTCCTTTCTTTTATAGACCTTTACCTTTCTCCTTCCTTTTCCCCTCCTCTTACTACTCTTTCTCCTCCTCCTTCTCCTTCTACTCCTACTCTTCCTCCTTCTCTTGTTCTATCCCCATCACTGCTTCCTCCTAATCCCCCAACCACTCCATCGTTTTCTAGTACTCCCGTAAGCACCTCGAGTTCCAACAGTGAATGAGTGAAAAACCTTCGTGTTCACTGCCGACAGAGGATTATAAAAAAAAGGAGATGTAAATAAGGAGCCTAAATTATACATGTGCTGTGTCGTTGTTGTTGTTTTTTTCCTTTTATTTTAGTTATTTTTTTATATTTCACCTCATTTTATTTTAGCTTTATTTTTTTATCTTGTTTTATTTTTGTTTTATCGTTTTTGTCTGTTTGTTTTTAATTTCGTCTATTGTTTAAACGGCTTTTGGCACTCCTTAGTTTAAAGCTGGTTAAATTATTAAAGCTATTTACATTTTTTCTGCTTTTCTCTTCCTCCGTGTGTGTGTGTGTGTGTGTGTGTGTGTGTGTGTGTGTGTGTGTGTGTGTGTGTGTGTACAAGAGCGCTTTTAAAACTTTCAGTAACTCCGTGTTGGCTCTCACTTTAATTCCTGTGTACTCTCTCTCTCTCTCTCTCTCTCTCTCTCTCTCTCTCTCTCTCTCTCTCTCTCTCTCTCTCTCTCTCTCTCTCTCTCTCTGTCCCACGTTCGTACCCAGTTACTGCATCCTCGGGTTCTTCCGCCATAGTTTTTGTTTCCATTTATCTAACCAGCCCACTTTAGCCGGATTCCCCTGACACCCCTCCTCCTCCTCCTCCTCCTCCTCCTCCTCCTCTTCTCCTTCTCCTCTTCTTGCTTCTCGCTTTTCACTTTCTCGCTCCTCATAAATCTCTTTCTCTTTGCTCTTTCTCTTGTCTCCTCCAGTTAGCAAAGAGACCATTGTGTGATTCCTTGCAGGTCTTTAAGTACTTATCAATAACAGTCCCCCAATGCAAGTGAGGCGATGCAGTAGAGGATTAAGCAGGAGTTTTCCATCTCTTTCTCTTTGCTCTTCCTCTTGTCTCCTCCAGTTAGCAAAGAGACCATTGAGTGATTCCTTGCAGGTCTTGAAGTACTTATCAATAACAGTCCCCCAATGCACGTGAGGCGATGCAGTAGAGACTTAGGCAGGAGTTTTCCATCTTCTTAAATTGAGTTATCCGCTACTGCAACAACCTTCCTGCAGAATTCGTTAGTGAGAAAAGTATCAAAACCTCTACAAATCGCGTTGATCGTTACTGTGTTGCGTCAAGAATAAGCTGAACGGTCTCGCACGAACGTATACAAAGGGATTTAATATTTTTCATAGGTTACAAGTTTGATAGGAATTGATGGTCGCTAAAGTAAGCTGAATTTGTATAGGCTAACCGGTTTTATGCTGCCTGCTCTTCCATTTTTCCGTGCTGCCATGTTTCTCCCCAGTGTCACCCCGCGGAGACAAATGAGGTGGTGAGAGCGCAATAAACGGTCACCTCCCCTCCTCCTCCTCCTCCTCCTCCTCCTCCTCCTTCTCCTCCTCCTCCTCCATTGCAGCATGTCGAGTAAGAGTTGTGCTGATGGAGCCTTCCCTTTCCTCCACCTCTCCTACATTTCCTCCTCCTCCTCCTCCTCCTCGGCCTCTTCCTCTTCCTCCTCCTCCTCCTCCTCCTCCTCCTCCTCGTTGTTGTTTGTATTACTGTTATTGTTGTAAGTGGCTGTCTCTTTTTGGGGGTATGCGGTACAGCGTGGGATATTGCTTTCTCTCTCTCTCTCTCTCTCTCTCTCTCTCTCTCTCTCTCTCTCTCTCTCTCTCTCTCTCTCTCTCTCTCTCTCTCTCTCTCTCTCTCTCTCTCTCTCTGTACTTTAATTTTTCACTGCCATCTTTTTTTTTTTTATTTACAGCCTCAATATCCTTGCCGAGAAACCGTGAGGAAGAAACTGAGAGGCATCCATCCATAACTTACTTAACTGAATGATTGACTGACTGACTAATTGACTGACGGACGGACAAAACCATCAAACCAAGGCCGTTTCTCACTACTGGGGCGGAGGAGGAGGAGGAGGGAAAGGAGGAAGGGGAGGGGGGGGGGCTACCTATCTTGACCTCGACCCATCTTACCCAAGACAAGAAAAAAAAACCGTGGATCTATTTTGCTCGTTAGTTCCTTCTTATTTTCTTTTTCCTTGTTGTTATCTCCATTTTTCTCCTCCTCCTCCTTCTCCTCCTCAATCTCCTATGGGTCCTGCCCTCGACCCGTGTGACCCAAGGAAGCAAGAGTGACGAAGGGAGAGACGTGAGAGAGAAACAGATGGAAGGAGGGAGGAAAGTGGAGGGAAATGAAGGTAGGTCAGAGGTCAGGTGACGTAAGGAAGGCGTAAGGAGAATAGGAGGTGGAAAGTTAGCGAGAGGGAAAGTGGAGAAAGTCAGGTACGAGGAGATGGGAAGGGGAAGGAAGAGAAAGGAGGGAGAGAAGTCATGGGGGTGTGATTTTTACTAATTTTAAGGGACAGTGGAAGAAAGTTAAGGCAACCCTGACCACATTTTCCCTTAATTTTAGAGTAGCCCCCCTTAAACCTCCCCCCCGGCAACCCTAACCCCATTTTCTTTCAGTACTTCTTTCATTAAACAATTGTTCGTCTCTCCATTAACATCCCCTGACTTAAAACAAAATCCTAACCCTTATTTACTTATCTCAAGAATATGGAAATGTATATGTTTTAATTTTAAGGCAACCCCCCCTTAAATATGGTTTGAAGAGAAAGGAAGCAAGAAAGAAAATGGTAAAAGTACAGAAGAATGCTTGAAAAAAAAAGCGTTAGAGAGGAAGAGAAAGATAGAAAAGAAAGGGGAAAAGGAAGAAAGAGAAAGGAAGGAGGAAATCATGGAGGTGTCATTTTTACGAATTTTAAGGAACAGTGGAAGAAAGTTAAGCATGATTTGAAGAAAAAAATAATGTCCATGTATATAATTGAAAGAGAAGAGTAAGAATTAAGCAAAAAAAGGCAAGGAAAGTGAGTTCAATATCTTTTTTTCGCATTCCATTCATTATCTTTAAAAACCCATCACGTCAGTCACTCATTCACTCCCATTCTACACCTCCCTACCCCCCATTCTCTCTCTCTCTCTCTCTCTCTCTCTCTCTCTCTCTCTCTCTCTCTCTCTCTCTCTCTCTCTCTCTCTCTCTCTCTCTCTCTCTCTCTCTCTCTCTCTCTCTCTCTCTCTCTCTCTCTCTCTCTCTCTCGCACGCAATCTGATACGGTACCGGAGTCATATCTCACGCTGGATTGTTGCGAGAGGGAGAGAGAGAAGAGAAGAAGAAGAGAGAGAGAGGTAAAAATATGGTTGAGTGGTTGAAGAGTTGGTTGATATTTTCACTTCATATTTTCTCTCCATTTTCTCTTCTCTCCATTCGTGTATCACCTCTCCTCCTATCCTCCTCCTCCTCCTCCTCCTCCTCACAAATCTTCTACTCTTTCATCCCTCTTCCACCTCCCACTCCTCTTCCACCTCGTTTAACCGATTCTATCAATTTATCTTCCTTCATTCTTTATTCCTCTCCATCCACATCCTTTTCCCTCAATGCCTCTCTTCCTCCTCCTCCTCCTCCTCTTCCTATCCTCCTCCTCCTCCTCCTCCTCCTCTTAGTCGCTGATATATAGATACTTATTTATTACATTCAGTCGCCCGAGAGTAATGACCTTGTTAATAATTTGCAGTTTTTAATGTTGAGTTATGCGAGACCTCTGCAGGCGCTCTAGGTAGGGAAGGAGGGGAAAGGAGAGGGTGGGATGGGAAGGGTAGGAATGGGATTGGACGGGATGGGTAGGGATGGGAGGGGAAGGGAAAGGAAAGGAAAGGAAAGCGAAGGGGAAGGAGGGGAAAGGAGAGGGTGGGATTGGAAGGGTAGGAATGGGATGGGACGGGATGGGAGGGGAAGGGAAAGGAAAGGAAAGGAAAGGGATGGGATGGGAAGGGAAAGAAGGGAAAAGGAAACGGTAGGATGGGACGGGTAGGAATGGGATGGGACTGAATGGGTAGGGATGGGAGGGGAAGGGAAAGGAAAAGGAAAGAAAAGCGAAAGGAAAGGAGGGGAAATTAAAGATAAAAGAAGGGAAAGACAGGCTAGGGAAGCTGAAAAAAGGAAGGGAAAGAAAGATAAGATAACGTAATGTAAGGAGGGACAGGAAAGGAAAGATAAGGGAGTGGAAAATAGAAGTAGATGGTAGATGAGGAAGATAAGAATATTGAGGGAAAGACGTGAAGGGAAAGGAAAAATTGTGGAACCGAGACGAGCCGAAAGAAAAGGGAAGGAAAAGGTAGATAGGCGGTAGATAGTGGAAAAGGAAAAGAGGAAAGCAAAGAGAAGAGGATGAACGGAAATTAAAAAAAAAGATAGTTAGAAAGAGAGAAATTATAAATGGAAAAAAAGCAAACATTAACGAAAAGAACACAAGGAAAATCGACGGAATGCGAAGTAAATAAAGAACAGGGGATAACGTGAAGATAGAAAGATAGTTAGAGAGAGAAACGAGAAAGGGAAAAAAGAAAAAAAAAACAGTAACAAAAAGAACACAAGGAAATCGACGGAATGCGAGGGAAAGAAAGTACAAAGAAGGGAAGAAGATGATAACGTGAAGATAACTGATAAATGATGTAGACTCGTAGAGGAGGAACAGGAGATGGAAGAGAATAAAAGAATACCAAATAAAGATGACTAAATGATAACCAAGAAAATCGAATCGACTACAAGAGAGGGGAAGAAGGGAAGAGAATGGGAAGAGGACGGAAATGAGAAAGAAAGGAAGGAAGGAGGAAGGGAAGGAAGGAAGGAAGGAAAGGTGGAAGTCTGTCTAGTAGGGAAAAAAGGTTGTTGGCTATTTTTTCTGTATTTTTCGGACGATCAAATTGAAATGTAGTTGAAGTTTTGATGAAGTTGTGAAAATCGTTACAAAAGGGAGACAGAAGGTTTTGTTGGCTCTTTTTCTTTTTCTTTTTTAGGACGATCAAATTGAAATGTCGTTGAAGTTTTGATGAAGTTGGGAAAATCGATTCAAAAGGGAGATCTTGTTTTTTTCCTCTTTCCTCCTCCTCCTCCTCCTCCTCCTCCTCCTCCTCCTCAACCACCACTGTTTCTTCCTTTCTTTCACTCTTACGTAGAAGTAGAGAGATTTCTTTTTTTTCTGCGGTAACTTCTCCTCCTCCTCTTCCTCCTTCTTTTCTTCTTCCTCCTCCTCCTCCTCCTACTCCTACTCCTCCTCCTACTCCCCCTCCTCGTCCTCCTCCTCCTCCTCCTCCTCCTCCTCCTCCTCCTCTTGCAGCCGAAATCTCTCAGGATCAAAATCTTTGCTAGCATATTTTTCCGCATGACTGATCCTCCTCCTCCTCCTCCTCCTCTTCCTCCTCTTCCTCTTCTGTGTTTTTCCTCTCGTACTCTCTTTCTTCATATCTCTCTCTCTCTCTCTCTCTCTCTCTCTCTCTCTCTCTCTCTCTCTCTCTCTCTCTCTCTCTCTCTCTCTCTCTCTCTCTCTCTCTCTCTCTCTCTCTCTCTCTCTCTCTCTCTCTCTCTCTCTCTCTCTCTCTCTATCTGTGTTATTATTATTTTGGTTGTTGTTGTTGATATTCTTGTTTTAGGTTTTGTAATTTGCTTGTTTCATTTTGCTTCTTTTGTTTCAACTTTTCTATAATATTTCTTTTTTTACCTACAATCATATTTTTATCATTCTTTTGTGTATGTGTGGTTATGTGTGTGTGTGTGTGTGTGTGAAAGACATACATACAGACAGGCAAATACACATACATACATAAATACGGGAACAGACAGACAAAGACAGACAGACAAACAAACATAGAGAGAAACAGACAGACCGTGACAGAGAGAGAGAGAGAGAGAGAGAGAGAGAGAGAGAGAGAGCGCTGCATCTAATTCTTCTTGCCAAACAAAATCCGGAAGTTTATCCTTAAAAGTTAGGTGTTTTGAAGCTACAGAGTCGAGTTTGTTTTGTTGAGCTGTGTAGCGTGTGTGTGTGTGTGTGTGTGTGTGTATTGTAATAAGTCGAGTGCGTTTTCTTGCCTCTCACTCTTTTCTTGTGTTTTTTCTTTTTTTCCTCTTTTTTTCCTCCTTCCTCGACACCACCAGCGGAGGAACCCTAATGAAACAACCGGCCTCGTTAACTATTCACAGACGGACTTCGTTACCCTTAATTATGCCGTCCCCGCAGGCGCCCGCATACACACACACACACACACACACACACACACACACACACACACACACATACACACACACGCACACGCACACGTACACGTTTTCCCTCCTCGTCCTACACACACACACACACACACACACACACACACACACACACATTTTCTCTTCCTCTTCCTACCCTCTCCTGTTTCTCCTCACACACAAAAAAAAATACACACACACAAAAAAGCATTGCTGTATACATATAAAGAAGGAAATGTCCACAGGAAATAAATGTTCATAAAGGAATTTTGTACATGGGGGAAATTAGTCAGGGGATAAATGTCAGGGAGGGGGGGGGGTTAAATCCAGGGGGGAATATTATATCATACCCTCACACCACCACCACCACCACCACCAACAACAACAACAACAACAACAACAACACTACCACACTACATCCTCTCGACCACATCCCCACACAAGTCACATTCCGTCCTCTCCCCTCTCCCTCCTCCTCTTCCCCCCTGTCACGTCACATCCCCCTGGAGAGAGCCACATCTCAAAGTCACATTCCATTCCTCTTCGTGTCACGCTAGAATCCATCCTTTTGTCTGTCCGTCTGTCTGTCACTCTGTCTTTCTCTCTGTCTTTTTCTGTCTTTCCAATACGTTGAGTTTCACGTTGTCGCCTCTCCTTTTGCTCTTTTGTTGCGCTTTTCTCTACTCTTTTTTTATTCTTTTTCTTTACCTTTTGTTTCTCTCTCTCTCTCTCTCTCTCTCTCTCTCTCTCTCTCTCTCTCTCTCTCTCTCTCTCTCTCTCTCTCTCTCTCTCTCTCTCTCTCTCTCTCTCTCTCTCTCTCTCTCTCTCTCTCTCTCTCTCTCTCTCTCTCTCTAATCTCTCTCTCTCTCTCTCTCTCTCTCTCTCTCTTCTCTTTCCTTCCCTATCCCCCCTTTTTCCTATTTTTTTCCTCTTCACCCCAGCGTTGCAGATTGTTCTTTCATTTATTTCTTCGCCTCCACACATTTGGCCATTCACCTCGCAACACTCAATCTTCCTCTCTCTCCCTCTTGTTTTTCGCCTCCTTCTTCACTTTTTCTGTGCTCCTTCGTCTTCAAACCGTCATCGTTACTTCATTCTTTCGTTCTGTGTCGGTAATATCATCATGTACTATTACTCATGTATCATGATAAAACATTGCAAAGTTTATATATGTGTTTGAGAAACTTGCCATACCTCATAATAGTTAAACTTGCATTCTCTAGTATGCATCGTGCGTGGAGACATGATCTTTATAAAGACTGGTATAATTGCGTTCTAGATATTACATGTTCTTAGATGCACGTACACGATTTTGGCAGTTTGTGTTCAAGTATCCAAGTATTTATTTAGGGTAACAGAAATTCACCAGTCACGAGTTTCAATTTCTTATTCAATTTGCCTAAAAAGAGTCAAAATATATACTTCGAGTGGCAATATTAATGAGGTGCCTTTAAGAGAGTCTCAGCCAATCATTTCACGTGTGTAATACTTGTACTATTGACTCATGAATGGCTTGATAAAATATTGCAATTCATTTCAATTCAGTCTCTGGGTCGCTTTCCACTTATGTCTCAATATTTACTCTCCCGCTTTTCCCTCCTTCCCTCTCCCCTGTCTTTCCCTCTCTCCCTCTTTTTACTTAGTTTCCTTCATCGTAAACCATCTTCAAACTCATTCTTTCATCCTGTCCTGCCCTCGTCTATCTCCCTTTCCAGGACTTTTTTCTTTATTCATTCTCCTTTCCCTCGTTTCCCTCTCCCCTGTCTTTCCCTCTCTCCCTCCTCTTACTTAGTTTCCTTCATCGTAAACCATCTTCAAACTCATTCTTTCATCCTGTCATCTCCCTCTCCAGGACTCTTTTCTATACTCATTCTCCTTTCCCTCGCTTCCCTCTCCACAGTCTTTCCCTCTCTCCCTCTTTTTACTTAGTTTCCTTCATCGTAAACCATCTTCAAACTCATTCTTTCATCCTGTCATCTCCCTCTCCAGGACTCTTTTCTATACTCATTCTCCTTTCCCTCGCTTCCCTCTCCACAGTCTTTCCCTCTCTC
>NC_066510.1:30276954-30296954 GCF_024679095.1 Eriocheir sinensis | reverse complement strand
TTCTCGTCTATTTCTATTTCCCGTTCTTTATTGCTCTATTTTTTATTAACTTTTTCCCTTATTATTGTTTCGTTCTTTATTTCTCTATTTTTATTACTTTTTCTTTTCTATTTCTATTTCCCTTTCTTTTTCTCTACCCAATATTCTTTGCGTCATTGTTTTTCTCTCTTCTCTCATTCTCGTATTTCCTTCTGCTTCCCCTTTCCCTTCCCCCTCGCTAACCTTTCTCTCTTCCATTCTGTCCGGTCTCATGTCCCGCCTTCCCTCTTCCATCATGTCAACCCTCACCACCCCTGTCTCTCCCCTTCCTCTTTTCCCCTCTCTGTTTCTCCTCATTCCCCTCTCTCACACACACACACACAGCCCCAATGACCTGCCTTGTTGCCATCCTCTCATACCTCCTCCTCTTCCTCCTCCTCCTCCGCTCTCGATACTCCACGCCTGGCCGCTCCTGCCGTCCCATGACACTAATTCAAGGCTTATCAGGTTAGGGCGGCTACGTGTGATTGGTCTTTGCTCATGCCTATTGGGGATGGTCTGGGGCGTGTTTGGCAGGCGGGTAAGAGGGGAAGGTTTCTCGTATATAAGGTAGTTGAGAACGCTTGAGTAGGAAGAGAAGGAAAAAAGAAATGGAGATAGATGTCAGAGGTTACTTGCATGGAGAAGGAAGGAAAGGGGAAAAGAAGGAGAGGTTAATGTGAGAGATAGACGTTAGAGAAGGATAAATAGTTAATGATGTGACAAAGAGTTGAATTAGGAGATAACATGATAGGGAAAAGGTTCATACATAGAGTTGGGTTACGGAAAGATGGGAGATTGTGACAGTATGGGATTGAGTGTGGAAAGTTCCGGGCAAAGATTGGAAGGTAACTCTGATATATAGATGTTATAGGGATAGACAGACAGATAGGAATTGGATTGAGTTTGACCAGAAGAGAATATGATAAAAAAAGCTTCATTCTCAGTTAGGTTACGGAGAATTGGGAGATCGTTACCGTACGGGATTGAAGGTAGAAAGTGCTGGGCAAAGATGGGAAGGAGGGAGGGAAGGAGGGATAGACAGACAGATAGGAATTGGATTGAGTTTGACCAGAAGAGAACATGATAAAAGAAAGGCTCATTCTCAGTCAGGTTACGGAGAATTGGGATATCGTGACAGAACGGGATTGAAGGTAGAAAGTGCTGGGCAAAGATGGGAAGGAGGGAGGGAAGGAGTGATAGACAGACAGATAGGAATTGGATTGAGTTTGACCAGAATAGAATACAATAAAAGAAAGGTTCATACTCATTTAGATTACAGAGAATTGGGAGATCGTGGCAGTACGGGATTGAAGGTAGAAAATGCTGGGTAAAGATGGGAGGATCGGAGAGAAAAATAGGGCACGGAAGAAGGCTTAAAGAGGCAGAAAGAGAGAGAGAGTATAAAGGAGGAGATTTAGAAAAGAAAGAAAGGAGTTTGACAAGAAGGAATGAGGTGTTGGTGGAGGGTGAAATTATGAGTGTAGCGAGATGGGAGGAATATCAGAGTAAAGAGAAAAGGGTAAATGGCATAAAAATAAAATAAAATAAAGGAGATTAAGGACAGAAAGAAATAAGTGCTAACGAGGAAAAAGAGAGAATAGAGGAGCCAGGAAAGGAAGGGAGGAAGGAAAAACAGGTCAGAGGAAGAGCCGTCTTAGAAGCAAGGAAAGTGAGATAGTAGAAAAAAAAGGAAAAAGAAGAGAAAGAAAAAAAGAAATGAAATATACTCTTCCATAAATATTCCTGTCAAGGCGCCAATATATAGGAAGGAAAAGCGATGATGTTGACCCATTAATCTGTATCTATTTACCCACGAGAGAGAGAGAGAGAGAGAGAGAGAGAGAGAGAGAGAGAGAGAGAGATGGATTAAAGTAAGAAAAGTAAGTAAGTAAGTAAGTAAGTAAGTGAGAAAGTAAGTAAGAAGAGGAAAATAGAGGAAAATAACAACAAAAAAAGAGAAGAAAATTGAAATAGAAAAAGAGAAAAGAACAAAAATGAAAAGAAAATAACAAAAAGAGAAAGAAAACAAGAGAGAGAGAGAGAGAGAGGGGAGGGCCGGACCAGGGTTTTCTGAAGCTTACTCTTGGGTGCTTCTTTCCTCCTGAATGGGCAGAAGACGGTCCTTGGGCGCCCCGCAGGACTCAGAAGGACTCAAGGGATCTGTAGGACTTACTGTAGGACGTCCCCGTGTGTGTGTGTGTGTGTGTGTGTGTGTGTGTGTGTGTGTGTGTGTGTGTGTGTGTGTGTGTGTGCTTTTCCTATTTTCCTCTTTCTCTTCTTTTTCTTTTATATTTTCTTCGTTTCTCTTTCTTTTCTTTCTTTTCATCAGTCTCCCTCACTTCATTTTCTTGACTTTCCTTTGTTTATTTTAGTTTCCCTTATCTGTTATTCTCTCTCTCTCTCTCTCTCTCTCTCTCTCTCTCTCTCTCTCTCTCTCTCTCTCTCTCTCTCTCTCTCTCTCTCTCTCTATCTGTCTATCTATCTCTATATATCTCTCTCCCTCAATTTTTTTCTATTTTTATCCCCTTTTATTATTTTTATTCGTGTTTCTTTTTCTCTTTTTTCTTGTTAACTATTTTTTCCTCTTGTTATTTTTTTCCTTTGTTCTTTATTTTCTTTTTTCTGTTCTGTGGCATTCGGTTCTCTTACTAATGGCGGTTGTTTCTTTTTTACCAATGTTATTTTCTTCCTCTGTCTTGCTAACTCATTCTTCATAATCGTTTCTTCCCTTCTCTTGTCTTTTCTTTCATTATTATTATTATTATTTTTTTTTTAGTTTGCGTCGCCTTTCGTATCATCGCCATTTTTTGCCTTTCTCGGTTTCGCTCTCTTTCCTTATCCTCTGTTCCTTGTCTTTCGCATTTCTGGTCATTATTCAAATCCATCCCTCCTTCCTTCTTTACCTTGTCTTCTCTTCGTGTTCTCTCTCGTTATTTAAATCCACTCATTCGTTCCTTGTTCCCTTCTTCTCCCCTGTCTTTCGTCCGCTTCATTTTAATACTTTTTTATGCTATTTCTCATTATATAAATCCACTCTTTCTTTCCTTATTCACTCCGTCTTCTCTTTCTTTTATCCGCCTCAATTTTATACTCCTTTTTGTGTTTTATTCCTCCTCTGTCACTCTTTCGCTACATATTTTTTTTCTCATCCGTCTTCTCTTTCAACAACCTTCGCCCGCCCCGCATAAAACTAAGAATTGTTTCCCGCGCGGCCTCAGGAGAACCGCAGTGTCAACAAGATTCCACCTCTGCCATTTCTCCGTCCTCTCTCGCTTCTATTTTATTTTTCCCTTCTCTTCCCTTCTCTTCTCTTCTCCTCTCTTTTCCTCTCTTCTCCTATCATCACATCTCTTCTGTTATTCCCTCGCTTTGTTTCTTTCCTTTCCCTTTTTTCTCCTCTCTTCTCTTCTCTTCTCTTCTCTTCTCCTATCTTCTCTTCTGTTATTTCCTCGCTCTGTTTCTTTTTTTCCCCCTTTTTTTTCTATCGTCTATCTCATTGTTCTGTGCCTCTTCACATCTTTTCCCTCCCATTTATTCCTTCCTTCCTTTCTTCCTTCATTTCTTCTTCCCTTTCTTCCTTCCTTTCTTCTTTTCTACCGACCTACTTTTCTTCCTTCTTTTATTCCCTCCTTCCTTTCTTCCTTCCTACCGACCTACTTTCGTTCCTTCCTTCCTTTCTTTCCTCCCTCCTTTCTTCCCTCCTACTTTTCCTCCTTCCTTCCTTCTTTCCTTCCTTCCTTCCTTCTTTCTTTCCTTCCCTCCATTCTTCCTTCTTCCTTCTTCCCTTGTTTCTATCCTACCTCCCTTCCTCCTTTCCTTCCCTCTTATATATTTCTCTGTCCTCACCACCCAATATTCCGCCTCTGTCTGTGTGTGTTTTCAGCCCATTCAGCCAACCACCCGGCTAATAAATACATCCCTTTGTCCCTCTGTCTGTTCTGTCTATATGTTTTTTTTTCTAGCTCAATAAATCTTTCCTGGGTCACAATATTTATTCTTGTTTTTTTTGGTGTAGTTATTTTTGGTATTTTTCTTTACTGATTTATTCTTTTGATTTTGTAGTGGGTCTTTTTTTGCTACCGTTTCCTGTTTTTTTATCTTGGTTTTCTTTTCCTCACCGCCTTTTCGTTTCTATACACCACCTCTCGTTTTCTTTAGCACATCTGTCTATATTTTCCTTTTATTTATTTTTATGTTGATCTCTGCTCTGGTCATTCCTTCTTTCGCTCTTTAAACCGTCTACGTAACATCTCTTTGTCTTTCTGTCTACGCTCACTTATGGGTTTTTTCATCACCTCTAATAAATCTTTCCTTTCTATATAGTTCTTGTTTTTCTTCTGTTTTTTTAGTTTGTTTGTTTTTTTCCTTTTTACTGACTTATCCTCTTAATCATGAGATGGATCTTTTTACTAACCTTTCCTGTTTGTTTTGTTTCTTTTTTATTTCACTTCATTTTTATTTGTCGTCCCTTCATTTTTTTCAGTATATCTATTTTTACTTATCCATTCTTTCCTCTATTTAGTTATATTCTCAGGTGATTGAATCCTCTTTTCTCTGTCCAATCCCTCTACGTCACTTTGTCAATCCCTTTTAACCCACGAACACCACCTCTTCTTTCCTAGCAATCACCCACGCACATGTCTCCGCCTGTCCTGTGTTCGAATCCCACTAAAACCAAACATATTTTTCCCCACGTCTGGACAGCTGTCTTCCTTCCCTCCCACGCGCGGGTCTGAGGACAAGCTGAGACGGGTTAGGGAAGGTTCCTCTGCCATTTGTCTCTGTCCGATTGCATCTCATCCTCCTCCGTCTGACTTGAAGCTCCATGTCACGGCTCACTCGCCTCGTAAACTCTTGCCCCCCTCCGCCTCCGTCCTCTGCTCCTGCTCTCTCTCTCTCTCCCTGTCATGTTATTTTTTTGGTGGGGGAAGATTTGCAGCTCGAATTACGTGCTCAGAAAATTAGATTGCAATTATAAGTTTCGCCTTTTTCTTACTCTTTTTATCTTTCAGTCTTTCTCTATTTCTTTTTCTTTTCTTTTCTCTATTCTCTTCCCGTCCCTTCCCTTCCCTTCCCTTCCATTCCCTTCTTTTCCCCTCTTTTTCCTTCTCTTCCCATTCCTTTCCTTCCCTTCCCTTCCCATCCCTTCCCTTTCTTCCTCTTTTCTTTTCTTCGCTTCTCTTCGTTTCTCTTCGCTTCTCTCTCTCTCTCTCTCTCTCTCTCTCTCTCTCTCTCTCTCTCTCTCTCTCTCTCTCTCTCTCTCTCTCTCTCTCTCTCTCTCTCTCTCTCTCTCTCTCTCTCTCTCTCTCTCTCTCTCTCTCTCTCTCTCTCTCTCTCTTTCTCTCTCTCTCTCCATTGTTATCGCTCTCCCCTTGTTGTTCTTGTTCACACACCTGTTTATTTTCATCGTTTCCTCTCGCTCTCCATGTCACTTCAGTTCTGTTTCGATTAACTTCTATTTGCTGGCGTTCATTGGATGGCTCTCGTCTTGATATGGAAACGGATGTAAGGCAGTTAGTTCATACGCAGCAGCTATCCAATTTCCTTCCCTTCGGTGTATGTTACATTACTCGAGTCAACATCAACCTGGCCGTGAAACATTCAAGCCTCGATGAAGTCTGGGGGTACACCTTTTTAACGGTGATGTGTTGTTGCCTTGGTTCTTGTAATGTTGCTGACTGTATCATCCATCTCTATATCACCTCTCTACGGGAGTGAAGACGCTCGGCTATAGCTTTAGAATTAACCACTGGGCGTTCTGGAAAATGCTCTTATTGTCATCCCCACTCTAAACTACCATAAATATCTCCAACTAAACCTAAATTAAGCTCACCTAACCTTACCTAACCAGACCCGTATTCCCAGTCTCTCTACGGGAGTGAAGACGCTCGGCTATAGCTTTAGAATTAACCACTGGGCGTTCTGGAAAATGCTCTTATTGTCATCCCCACTCTAAACTACCATAAATATCTCCAACTAAACCTAAATTAAGCTCACCTAACCTAACCTAACCAGACCCATATTCCCAGTCTCTCTACGGGAGTGAAGACGCTCGGCTGTAGCTTTGAAACTGTAACCAAGGGGCGTTCTGGAAAACACTCTTATTGTTATCCCTACTCTCAACTACCATAAATGACTCCAACTAAACCTAACCTAACCTCACCTAACCTAACCTAACCTAACCAGACCTTTTCAAGAATGAGCACCACATACCCGTGCAAAGAAGGGAAATACGTGGTCGGGAATGTTTCGCTAAAGTCTACGGGAAATTCATGCCGTATTTCACTATCTACATACGCCTGTTCATGTTTGTTTTCCTGCTTTTCTTTTGGTTTGTGCTTATAGATAGTGTTGGTCTATTATCGTTATCACCTTCACTGTTCGAGATGCTTGCTTTACATTGAATTGCATTGATTATCTATACTTCATTAATATTGCCATTTGGTTGTTTGGTTACATTCAGCTTGTCATATTTCTCGAGTCACCCTGTTTACCCAAAGTGAGGCGTCGTGGCGTGAGAGAAGCCTACGAGCAGAAAAGGGAAGGTGAGGGATAGAACGATCGAAAGGGAAAGGTAAGGGAGGAAAGTGATGAAAAAGGGAAATGATAGAAAGTAAAAAGATTTCTGTGGATAATTTAAATGCTCTTATTGTTGTTGTTATTATTAGTTTCCTATTCACTCCACATCATTGTCGGGTACTGCTCTGTTGGACCGTGAATTTGGCTCTAAATGATCAGATTACGATAATAGGTAAATGGAATATATGGTTTGTTTCTCCTATTGCTTACTGTTAAAGGGAGCGTAAATTGAGGCTTAAATGCATTAATACCTGCGTTGAGTACATGCATCACGCGCTCGAAACTGAATTATCGTCGCCTTTGTTCTCGCACGCGCTGCATAATGAACGACTCTTGCCGCACGTGAATGACATTACGATGAAATATTTGCGTAGAATGATGAGTGGACATAAATTAACCGTGCGTGGATGGAGTATTATGAACCAGTCACCACCGCTGTTACGGACGCGTGGGGGAAGGGGGGTGGGGTGGAAACCTGTCCTGTGAATGATGTCTGCATGAGAAATATGTCCTGGATAAAAACAGACTAATTCGGCTTACATGTGCTGTCATTAACCAGTACCCGACGATGATATGGACTGCACGGGAAATTCTGCTGTTGGTTCATATGTTGTTCATCTTTACCGTGCTCATAACCTGCCCGTGAATGATATTACAAATGCAGGATGAAATATTTGTATAGAATGATGAGTGGACTTAAATTCACCGTGCCTGGATGGAATATTATGGATCAGTCACCGCTGCCACTAGGGACGCGAGGGAAAGGGGAAGGGACAGTCCTGTTAATAATGTCCATAGAAAATATGTGGTAAGTAGGAAAGGAAAGGGAGCTGCAGAGTAGGGCGAGGAAATGGAAGGCCGGCGGAGGAGTAGGACAAAAAGGGGAGAAAAGGGATTAATTAAGGGATAGGAAGAGGATGATTGACGCGAGGGAAGTCTGTCGAGTGAATAATGTCCATGATAAAAAAAAATGTGTTGGATGAAAAACAAACTAATTCAGCTTACATATGCATTCAAACCAGGACAAGGAAATGGAAGGCGAGCGGAGAAGTGGGACAAAAAGTGGAGAAAAGGGATTAACTAAGGGATAGGAAGAGGATGATTGACGCGAGGGAAGTCTGTCGAGTGAATAATGTCCATGATAAAAAAAAATGTGTTGGATGAAAAACAAACTAATTCAGCTTACATATGCATTCAAGACAGGACAAGAAAATGGAAGGCGAGCGGAGAAGTGGGACAAAAAGGGGAGAAAAGGGATTAATTAAGGGATAGGAAGAGTATGATTGACGCGAGGGAAGTCTATCGTGTGATAAAAAAAAAATATGTATTGTATAAAACAGACTAATTCAGCTTACATATGCATTCATTAACCAGTACCCGACGATGATGTGGAGTGTATAGGAAACAGTAATAATAACAATAACAATAATAGCTATAAAATTATCCACAGACATCTTTTCTCTTCCTCTCATTTCCCTTTTTCATCATCACGTTCCTCCCTTTCCTTTCCCTTTCGATCACTCTATCCCTTTTCTGCCCTATTATCCTTCTCTCCCACTCACCTTCCATTTATTTTCCTACCCTGCCACTCCCTTATATTTCCTACCCATTTCTTCCCTTATCTTCCCCTCCTTGCCTTTTCCTTCCCTTTCTCAGACCTTCCTTGGCACCTTTATAAGAGAGAAGCCTTTGAAAGTAAGCCACAGTAAGTATTTTGAACCAGTCACCGCTGCTGTTACGTCCGCGTGGAAGGGGGAGTGGCGGCAGTCCAGTGAGTAATGTCCATGATAAAAAAAATGTGCTCTGTGAAAGCTTAATTAACCAGTACCCGCCTATAATATGGATGGTATGGGAAACTCTGCTGCTGGGTTCATGATTGTGTTGTTTTCCTTTACCGTACTCGTGGCCTGCCCTCCAGCAACACTCACGGCCTACCTGCCCCGTGTTGCGCCCCGGACAGGTCATCATCTCCCTCACCTCTGGTTTCCGCGAACTCACCTGCGGAAGAAAAAAGTTACATTATTAGTTGGTGACCCTTGAAGTTTTGCATACAGGTTATTGCTAGAGACAGATAGACAAGTAGATAGATATTTAGATAGACAGATAGATATAGATAGAGAGAGAGAGAGGGGAAAATAACGATGATAATAATAGAGAAAATATCCACAATCATGCTTTTCTTCACATCTTTTCCTCTCCTTTCCTTCCCTCTCTTCATCGTCGCTTTCCTCCTTCTTTCCCTTTTCTTTTCCATGATTCTCTTCTCTTCCTTTCTATTACCTTTCCTTTTCTTCATCTTCAATCTATGTCCCTGATTTTGCCTCTCCCTTTCTTTTCCTACCTATATTTTTCCTTCTCTTCCCTTGCCTTTCTCAGACGTTCTTTTGCACCTTTGCGAGAGGGAAGCCATTGAAAAGTAGGCCACAGTAAGGTTTCCGCCCGCTCCTCACTCTCCCACTCGCCTCTCTGCCCCTGCTCTCATCTCTCACCTCTCATCAGTGCAAGAGTAATTTCAGTCACAATAAGTTCATTCATGCCTCGCCAGATGCTGCCCCGCCTGATCCTCCTTCTCCTCCTCCTCCTCCTCCTCCTCTTCATCTCTTTCTCTTGGTGTTCTTCAGTGACTCTTGTGACTGTTCTTAATACTCTTGGTGTCAGTTCTGGAGTCCTTCATAAGAGGTTTGGGTTCACAATATCCACGACTCCTCCTGAAGCTAATTTTCTTACACTATTTTGTTCGTTTTTTTCTCTTTTTTTCTTTATCCTAATCCTCATATTACTTCTTTTTGTATTTTTTTTCTTCTGCTTCTTGTTCTTTGTTCTTCTTGTTCTTGTTCTTGTTCTTGTTCTTCTTCTTGCTTAAAAATTATCCGCCATCTAATCTTTGCAATCTTCATCATCATCGTCGTCATTTCTTTCCCTCCTCTTCCTCTGTCTCCTTCTCCTCCTCCTCCTCCTCCTCCTCCTTCCCTTCCTCCTCCATTTTACAGTGACGAGTCTTTCCCTTAAGGATTAATTTCAACGGTTAGAAAGAGTTGATGGCAAACAGACGCTGATCCTTCTTTTAAACAGTGGCCATTTCGTGTGTGTGTGTGTGTGTGTGTGTGTGTGTGTGTGTGTGTGTGTGTGTGCGTGCGTGTGTGTGTGTGTGTTAGTGTTAGTGTGTGTGTGTGTGTGTGTGTGTGTGTGTGTGTGTGTGTGTGTGTGTGTGTGTGTGTGTCCGATGAAAATTTATGTGAAAGGCTTTGTTTTCCGGGTTGTTTATTTGTGCACGTGTGTGTGTGTGTGTGGTGTGTGTGTGTGTGTGTGTGTTTGTTTGTGTGGGTGTACATGTTTTCCTGTGAATTTATGTGTTTGTTGCAATCGGAATTGTCTGGGTGGACCGTTGGGCCGCCTGACAGAGAGAGAGAGAGAGAGAGAGAGAGAGAGAGAGAGAGAGAGCAAAAAGACAGACAGACAGACAGACAAAACGACATTCAGACAGACAGACAAGCAAGGTGGAAATGCAGGAATAATTTAACGGCGATATTCTGCTTGAAACTCCCCGTGAAATATGTGTGTTCAGACTCCCATAAATTGTGAAATACATTGTCAAGTTTACTACGCCCTCATTTTGCCTCCCCGTCGTCTTTTTTGGCATTTTATTTTCCTTACATTAACTTTCTCTTTTATCTCATTCCTCAACTTATGCAAATTGCTCTTCCTCTTTCTGACTTCTTCCTGTTCGTTGTCTTGATGAATTTTCTTCTTTTCAGTTGACTTTTTTTTTTAATTTTTGTCCTCTGTGTTCTTCCTTACTTCCTCTTTCATTATAAAATTCCACGTATTTTCACGACTTTTATTTATGTTGACCCTCTACCCTCTTTTTTTCTCCTTTCTTCTTCTTTCTTATTAACATTTATTTTCACTTTTATCTATCTCTTTTTGACCTTCTACCCTGTCTCCTTTTTCTCCTTCCTTCCTCTTTCCACGTATTTTCACGACTTTTATTTCTTTTGACCCTCTACCCTCTTTTTTTTCTCCTTCCTTCATCTTTCTTATAAACATTAATTCTCACATCTATCTCTTTTCAACCTTTTACCATCTCTCCCTTTTCTCCTTTCTTCCTCTTTCTTACTTTTCTTTTGAACTTCTACCCTCTTTTCATTTTTCTCCTTCCTTCATCTTTCTTATAAACATTTCTTCTCACATCTATCTCTTTTTTGACCTTTTACCATCTCTCCTTTTCCTCCTTCCTTCCTCTTTCGTACTTATCTTATTTTTTTTACCTTCCCTCTCCCATTTTCTTTTTCTCTTTTCCATATGTTTTTTTTTCATGCATGTTTTTCATCCTCGTTCTTTGCTCTCAGTTCTTCTCTTCAGCATTTTTTAAACTTTTGCCCTTTGTGTCCTTCCTACTTGTGTGTTTATGAGCTTCAGTTGTCACGTCTTATATTTCTCTCTAACTTTTTACTCTCTTTTCTCCTTTTCGTTGATTTCTCGTGTATTTTCCCATCCTCTGTCCTCTTTTCTTGTCTTCTCTCTTGTATCACGTGTTCTATATCTTTTACTCATTCTTCACTTTTTCATTTCTTCTTTTCCATCGTTTTTTTGTGCATTCTTCTCATCCTCGGGTTCTGTTCTCAGTGCGCGAAGGCCGACTGAGTGTTTGCGAACTGTAATATTTCCTTTTTCTCTCCCTCGTTCTCGCCTCCTCCTCCGGTTCTTTTTATGCCTTTCTTTATGAGGCTCTCAAGTGTGCATCTCGCCGCGCCATCATCAGGTGCGGCGCCTTTATTGCCCACTCAGCTCGGCGGGTTGTGATGCATCCTCTCTTTTATTAATGTCGCCCAATCCACTGCTGACCAGGCGGCGAAATTGTTTTTGTAGCCGCGAGTTGTTGTTTTACGGCCACTGTTATTTTTCATGGGTATGGTTCGGTCTTTCGAGGTTTTAAAATGGAGGTGGAGTTGTTGTTGTGATGGAGTGACTTCCTGTGTGTGTGGGGTGGGGGGGGGCGTAGTGGGGTAGGTGTGGGGTGGGAGGGTATGTGTGTGGAGATGAAGAAAGGATGGTGAAAAAATGAAAGAAGGTAAAAGTTCAAAAGAAGATGTGTGTGTGTGTGTGTGTGTGTGTGTGTGTGTGTGTGTGTGTGTACTTATCATTGCGCCGTGTGTCTTGTTATACGCATTTCTACTTCGCAATATGTTACATCTCATATTTTCTGTTATTTCTTAGCATTAGTATGTGGTTTTTATTTAAATATCCCGAGTTTCAATATAATATAGTTCCCTTTTCATTAAGTTTCATTTAGTATGATTACATGGCCATATAATTTCAGGTTTTAATGTTGGGCCGTTTTCATATAGTTTCATTCTTTTGTATAGTGTCGTGTTCATAATAATCGGAATGCCGGTGATTGTGTTGGAGCCCTTTTTGTCGTGCTGGCCGGCGTGCGAACAAGTATTTTCTCCGCCGCTGAATGCGTCGGGAGCTGTAATTGTCTCCGCTTTTGCCAACAGTTTTACGACCTGAATCGCTTCATATCTGTCGGGGCCGGGAATTACTTTTGTGACCGATCCATTGTTATAATTGTTGCTGCTATCTTTTTTTTTATATTGAAGCTCGTATGTATTGTGTAGCGTTATTATCATTGGAAAGCCTTTTGAGGGATGGAACTCTTTACTTTCGCTCAATAACTTTATGGCCTCACAATCGCTTCAACGCTGTTAGTCTGC
The DNA here is from genome assembly GCF_024679095.1 of Eriocheir sinensis. Classification (NCBI taxonomy): domain Eukaryota; kingdom Metazoa; phylum Arthropoda; class Malacostraca; order Decapoda; family Varunidae; genus Eriocheir; species Eriocheir sinensis. Next base: position 30,284,637 of record NC_066510.1, on the reverse strand, counting down.
TCGCGTTGTTATTCTTGTTGTTGTCGTTTTGTTTTATATTCAAGTTAGTGTCTTGTGTATCGTTATTATCATTGGAAAGCCTTTTGAGGGATGGAACTCTTTACTTTCACTCAGTAACCTCATGGCATCACAATCCCTTCAACGCTGTTCGTCCGAGCGCATTGTTATTCTTGTTGTTGTCGTTTTGTTTTATATTCAAGTTAGTGTCTTGTGTATCGTTATTATCATTGGAAAGCCTTTTGAGGGATGGAGCTCTTTACTTTCGCTCAATAACTTCATGGCCTCACAATCGCTTCAACGCTGTTCGTCCGAGCGCATTGTTATTCTTGTTGTTTTCGTTTTTATATATATTCAAGTTAGTGTATTGTGTATCGTTATTATCATTGGAAAGCCTTTTGAGGGATGGAACTCTTTACTTTCGCTCAATAACTTCATGGCCTCACAATCGCTTCAACGCTGTTCGTCCGCGCGCATTGTTATTCTTGTTGTTGTCGTTTTGTTTTATATTCAAGTTAGTGTATTGTGTATCGTTATTATCATTGGAAAGCCTTTTGAGGGATGGAACTCTTTACTTTCACTCAATAACCTCATGGCATCACAATCCCTTCTCCGCTGTTAGGTCGGTGTACCTAGGCTACCGACTCTCACATCAATTATTTCTAAATCCAAAAAAGAGGTGAAACGCGTTTTAATGAATGTATTACAGAGTTCATAATACAGAAGCCTTGTCAAACTCCCACCGTGGTCAAAAAACTACCCCTAGATAGGTCCACGACTCCTACGAAAGCCATGGCGAATGTGTGTGCCTGGGAGCCAAAATGTTTAATAATATGTCCCTGATAGTCCGCATGTTCGTCCTGACTCGTCCGTGTAGTGCTTATCGGAAAATGGTCACTGTTATCGCCGCCCTGCCTCAGCGCTAACGGCTTACTTTCTATACCTGAATGCAAATTGGAGGGATAAATTTACTTAACTCTCAGGAACAATAGACTCGCCGCCCAATTAGCGAGCAGTGGATGAGATCACGGCGTGGCGGTAAGCGTCGCGCCGCCCCGTGCCGGCGGCGCAAACATCGACACTTAGTGGAAAACAAAATATAATCGTCGCCTAATTCGATAACGACGCCGGGGACTCACAGACACAGGCGACGTATTTTTAATGGCCGGGAGGGAGGGAAGGAGGGAGGGAGAATTAGAGGGTGAGAGGAGAAGAGGGAGAGAGAGGAAGAGAGAGAAAGATAGAAAGTAAAGAGGAAATAGGAAAATGATAATATGTTCAGAATGTTTCAAGGGAGATAAAAAAAGAAAATAAGAATTAAGAGAGGGATCTGAAAGGGAGGTAGGAAGATAACAATGCTAGGAATAATCAGAGAAAGAGAGAAAAAAAAGATAGATGTGAGAGAAAGGACGCAAGAAAGAAAAAAAGAAAAGAAGAGAAATAATTAACTAAACAGACCCCGAAAAAATAACCAACAGCAGAATATGATGAAAAATAAAATAATATTAGCGAAGGAAACCATATTTGTAGGCTGATGCGTGTGTGGAAACCTTAGCAAGATTAATGAGTGAGGTGGTGGCGGAAGGGGACGGCGGTGGAGGCGGTGGGGGATGTAGCGGGCATGGAGGGAGTGGGTGGATGGAAACGTGGATTTATCAAAGGTGGATTGCGTGGAGAGGCGAAGGGTGAGGATGAGAAAAGGAGGAGAGGAGAAAAAAAGGAAGAGAAAGTTAGGCGCGTAGAGAATTTGGAAACACTAAAAATTTTGCAGGAATGAGAAGGAGGACGAGGATGATAAATGAGGAAGAAAAGGAGAAGGAATAAAGTGTAACGGGAAGAAAGAGAAAAAGAAAGGTGGAATGGAAGGTGTGAGAATGAGGAAGAAGGAAGGATAAGACGAGAAACAAGGATGAAGAATGAGGGAGAAAAGGAAGAAGGAAGGAAGGAAGAAAATGTTAAAAAAGTAAGATAGAAAGAGTAAAAGATAAAGGGGAAGGTGTGACGCTGAGGCCATAGGAGGGATAAGAAAGAGACGAGAATGAAAAAGAAAAAGAAGAAAAAATGAAGAAAAAGTGAAAACAAGAAAAGTGAAGGTCAGGACAGAGAAAGAAGATAAAGATGGAAAGGGAGGAAAGATGGGAAAGATAAGAGGAACTTAAAAGTGATTGATAAAGGATCCAAAAAACTGAGGAGGTTAGAAAATATGAAAATGGAGGAAGGAGTGGAGGGGAAGAGGAAGAGAGAAAAAAAAAGAAGAGGAAAATGACGGAGAGAGGAGATGTGAGACTGAGGAAGATGAACAGATAAGAGAGAAAAGTCGATGAAATATGTGGATGGGAAGAAGAAAGAAAAGAAGAGGGGAGTGTGGGAAGGAGTGGAGGGATAGAAAGAAGAGGAAAAAAATAGAAAAAGAGGAGGAAAAGTGTGAAGAAATTGGAGGGGAAATACGGTGAGATATTAGGGAGAGAAAGAGGAAAGAGGAAAATAGAAAAGAAAGAGAAAAATGAGTAGACGATCGAATGGAGAAAGTGGAAAGTGAGTAAAGAAACCAGGAAAAGGGAATGAAAATAAAATAAAGAGAGAAAGAAGAGGAAAAGGAAGAGAAAGAGAGAGAGAGAGAAGCAAAAAGAAGGAAGGGAGAGAAAGGGAGGAGGGACAAAGAATCACAGGGTCGAATTAAAAAAAAAGAGGAAATTGATTGAAAGGGAAAAGGAGGAGGAAATGTGATGAAAAGGAGGAAGAAAGGAAACTGGAGGAAAGTGAAGTGAAAGGCAAAAGGAGAGAAGGGAGAGAGAGGGAGGAGGGACAAAAGAGGTGTGGGAAGGTACGAAAGAAGGTAGAGAGGAAGGAAGGAAGGAAGGAAGCGCAGGAAGGAAGTGAGGAAAATTGCCTTGTTCTGAGGGAAGCTTCGTGACCAGGGATCTTAACAGCAAGGTACAGGACACACCACAATCTCTCTCTCTCTCTCTCTCTCTCTCTCTCTAACAAAGGTAAAGCTAATTGAAAAGTGAACCCATTAACAATAGAAGGAGAGAGCGGAGTGAAAGCAAAAAAGAGCCATTTAATCAGTTACGAAAGTTTGAGACAAGAAAGAGATTAAAACATTCGTACCTCGAAAACTAGAGAGAGAGAGAGAGAGAGAGAGGTAGTTCGATGGATAGATTAGTCGATTGATAGATACATAGTTACAGAGTTCGATAGATAAATAGAAAATGTGAGACAGAAAGAGAGGGTTGAGGAAATTGACAAAATCTCTCTCATTAGTTAAGTGGAGAGAGGAAGTACCCCTATTTCCATTTCCTTTTCCTCCTCTCCTTTCCTCCCCTCCACCTCCCGCCTCCCTCTACGCTCTTCCACTTTCCTTCCACTTCCGTTTCTTTCTCCTCGTTTCGACCTCATTTGCTACTTTGTTTTTCCTCATTCCTCATTTCTCTTCGTCCATTCTCCTTTCTCTTCCTCATTTCTCTCCTCCACTTTCCATTCCTCACTTCTTCTCATTCCTCTCCTTTCCTTTCTCCTCTCTCATCACTCCTAATTCCATCCCATCTCATTCCTATCTCCTGTTCTCATTCCTCTCCTTTCCTTTCTCCTCCCTCATTCCTAATTCCATCCCATCTCATTCCTATCTCCTGTTCACATTTCTCTCCTGTCCTTTTCCCATTCACTACATCGTATTTCTCTCTTCTATTTCCGCCTTTCTATCTACTTCATCCCTTTCCTCTCCTTCTTTTACCATCCCCACCCTTTCCTTCCTCTCCTTTCTTTCCTTACTCTTCTCTTTTTCATTCCACTCCTTCCCTCCTCCTCCTCCTCCTCCTCGTTCCTCCACTTCCCTTTCAAGCCAGCGACGCGGCACTTCCTTCGAGAGAGAGAGAGAGAGAGAGAGAGAGAGAGAGAGACGTTGAGTAGGAGAGGAAAGGAAAATTAGAATACGGGAAGGAAGTGTTGGAGACGGTAATGGAAGGGGAGGGAGAGAGGGACTTCGTGGGAAATGAGTAGTGTGTGTGTGTGTGAGAGAGAGAGAGAGAGAGAGAGAGAGAGAGACCGTACAATCTTCTCCTTTGCCTAGCGCCCCCTTTCAACCTCTTAACTTGTTGCTCCAGCTCTCCTCCTCCTCCTCCTCCTCCTCTTCCTCCTCTTCTTAATGCAGAGGAGGAAGAGCTTGAGAGGAGGCTGAGAGGGTGACTGCAACGGACGTGCCGACAGAAATCTTTGATACCTCGGAGTCTTGCTTTCTGGAGGAGGAGGAGGAGAAGGAGGAGAGAGAAAGGAACTGTCATCTTCCTCCTGTTTTATCCTGTCCCTTTCTCTTCCTGTCTTTTTTCTTCTTCTACTGGTTCATCTTCCCTCCTCCTCCTCCTCCTCCTCCTCCTCCTTCTTTCTGGTATAGTGCGTAGCGGAAGGGTGTTCGTGAAAAGCGTGAGCTCGTGTTTTGAGTGTGAAAAAGAAATATTCCAAGGCTGAGAGAGAGAGAGAGAGAGAGAGTACTTTCTTTCTATTTCTGTCGCTTTTCTTTTTCCTCGCCTTCTCATTCCTTATCTCTAACTTTTCTTATGTTCCCTCGTTATCATCTCTCTCTCTCTCTCTCTCTCTCTCTCTCTCTCTCTCTCTCTCTCTCTCTCTCTCTCTCTCTCTCTCTCTCTCTCTCTCTCTCTCTCTCTCTCTTATTCTCTCCCACCTTCACACTTCTTTTCTGTTCTTTGCTAACTTTTCCTCTTTGCTTCTCTTCTTATTCCTCTTCTCTAACTTTTCCTCTTTGCTCCTCGTCTCATTCCTCTTCTCTAACTTTCCACTCTAACTACATGGCTCTCAGTCCCCTTAATCTTTCTTAGTTGTCTTACTCCTCGGCAGCGTCCCACTTCAATTGTCGCTATTGTCCATCTGAGCTCCCTGTGTCCCCTCCCTTCCTTCCCTCCCTCCCTATCTCTGTCTCTTTCTTCTCTCCTATCGTGCACATCATCTATTGTCTGCCTGAGCTCCTAATCCTCTCCCTTCCCTTCCCTTCCCTTCCCTCTCTGTCTCTCCATTCTCTCCCTCCCCTCCCTTCCCAACTGTCCCTCTTCGTTCCCTTCTTCCCTTCTCTCCCTTCCAGGCTATCTCTCTCCCTTCCCTTCCCTACTTCCCTCCCTGTCTCTCCATTCTCTCCCTTTCCTCCCTTCTCAACTGTCCCTCTACCTTCCCTTTCCTCCCCAGCTTCCTACAGATCCTCCTTCCTTCCCTCTCTCCCCTCCCTTTCCTTCCCTCCTCCGTCTCCCTTTTCTCTCCCTTCCCTACTTCCCTCCCTGTCTCTCCATTCACTTCCTTCCCTTCCCAACTGTCCCTCTACCTTCCCTTTCCTCCCTAGCTTCCTACAGATCCTCCTTCCTTCCCTCTCTCTCTTCCCTTTCCTTCCTTCCTATCTATCCGTCTCCCTTTTCTCTCCCTTCCCTACTTCCCTCCCTGTCTCTCCATTCACTCCCTTTCCTCCCTTCTCAACTGTCCCTCAACCTTCCCTTTCTTTCCTAGCTTCCTACAAATCCTCTTTCCTTCCCTCTCTCCCCTCCCTTTCCTTCCCTCTTACGTGTCCCGCTCCCTTCTTCCTCCCCTCCCTTTCTGCCCATTTTTCTACCTTGCTTCCCTTCCTTCCTCCCTATCTCTTGCCTTTTTCTTCCTTCTCTCCCTTTTTGCTTATCTACCTTTCCACCTTTTCTATCTCTCCCTTCCTATCCCTTCCCTTCCTTTCTGATTCTCTCCTTTCCCACCCTTTCCCTTCCTTTCTGTTCGTATCTCCCTTTCCTTCCCTTCCCTCCCTTTCCTCCTTATCTATCTTCCTTCCATCTCCTTCCTTTCCTTTTTCCGCTCTATCTCCCTCCCTTGCCCCCCTTCCTTCCCTTCATTTATTCTCTCTCTCTCCTTCCCCCAAGCTGTGTCTATTGTACTTATGCTGACCGTCCAACGTACCCAGAAACACACCCTCCAGATCCCCTTTCTCCTGCCCCCTTAGTCACTCCTCATTCCTTGCAGCTTCACCTCTCAGCTCGATTACTCCACTTGCTTCCTCCTTGCTTCCGTTTTCTTTCCTCAGCTATTGTCTTTTTTTTTTTTTCTTGGTTGTACTTCGTTCCCTCGACTTCTTGCCCGTCTCTCTCTCTCTCTCTCTCTCTCTCTCTCTCTCTCTCTCTCTCTCTCTCTCTCTCTCTCTCTCTCTCTCTCTCTCTCTCTCTCTCTCTCTCTCTCTCTCTCTCTCTCAACGTACTGTTATATAAGTGGACCCTCTTTTTATATCAGTGGTGTTAGAAGGCTCCTCTACCACCACCACCACCATCGCCACTACCACCACTGACCGCTCTAATCACCATCTTATATCATGGTTCTTTCCCCTCCACCACCACCACCACTAACAACAACAACAATAATAATAACAACAAATTGCCCTTGTAGCTAAATGTTATATGAGCCAGCACGAAACCTGAATGGCCAGTCCGGTGTGTGTGTGTGTGTGTGTGTGTGTGTGTGTGTGTGTGTGTGTGTGTGTGTGTGTGTGTGTGTGTAGTGTGCTGTGTGTGGGTTTTCTTCACACACACACGCTCAGATTACAGGTGGAATTGAGGTATTTTCAGCTGGACGGGTATTACGTCGGCAGGTAGCCCCCCTCTCCCTCCCCCTCCCCTCCCCCTTTACCTGTCCCATACACCTGCGGGCACCTGTGATCGCCTCGTTAGGGACTCGGGTAATGGTCGGCGTGGGTGGGAACGATCGGGACCGCTTACAACGAATGGATAACGTAATGGCCGAACCCCCGTAGAGAGAAAGAGAGAGAGAGAGAGAGAGAGAGAGAGAGAGAGAGATCGTTTTAGGGTTGCATAATATCTTGGTCGGAAAATGGAGAGAGATATGAACATTAAAACAAAGCCAGAATAGCGAATGTAAAGGAAATAAATGGTAAGTAAAATATTTGAAACTGTGGAATATCAAATCGAGGCAATAAAAGAACCATGATTAAAACGAGGCAATAGACAGAGATAAACCATAAACCAGAGAGATAACACGATGATGAAGAGGGAAAGAAAATGAAATAGAAAACGCGAAACATTGAAGTAAAGGAATAGAGAGAAAGAAATAAAGAGCTGATAAAAGGGATGATAAAGGAAGGGAAGGGAAGGGAACAGGAGGAAGAGAAAAATGATTGGATATTAAAGAGGAGTGAAAGTGAAATGGAAAACGCGAAACATTGAGGTAAAGAAATAGAGAGAAAGAAATAAAGAACTGATAAAAGGGATGAGACAGGAATGGAAGGGAAGGGAAATAGGAGGAAGAGAGAAATGGCTGGATATTGAAGAGGCGTTCTGACATGGCTATAGGTGAAGGGAATGGAGGCGTGAGAGGTATTGGGAGGGAAAAAGGAGAGAGAGAGAGGGAGAGGGGGAGAGAAGGAGACAGAGGGTATTGCATATTGGCATGTGAGAGATGGAGGGGAGGGAGAAAGGAAGGGATGGAGGGTGAGGGAAGGAAGGGGAGAGAAAGGCTGAAACGAAGGTAGGAGAAAGGAAGATTTGATAAAAAGGGAGGTAGGGAAAAAGAGGAAAAACTATGAAATAAATGAAAATGAAGGGAAAGGATTAACGAGAAAAGAGTAAAGAAAGGGAAAATAAATAAATACGAATGAAAGCAGGAAAAGAATGAGTGAGGAAAATATTCAAAGGGAAA
>NC_066510.1:30231954-30274454 GCF_024679095.1 Eriocheir sinensis | reverse complement strand
CTCTTCTTCCTCCTCTTCCTCCTCTTCCTCCTGCGGCACAAGAGATGGACGGGCAACTTTCTGGACAGTAGCCAAGCCTGTCACTCTTGGCTCTGTTCCCACCGCATCCCCCTTCCTCCTCTTCCTCCTCTTCTTCCTCCCCTCCAGCTTCTCCATCTTCCTCCGCGACCGCCTCTATCTTCTTGTGTGTTTCTTTTCCTGTCTCGTCTATTCCCTTTCTTCTTTTCTCTTTCTAGTTTTTTCTCTCTCCTCTTTCCATCTCTTATCTTCCTCCCGTCTGATTTTTACTGTTTCGATTCTGTCTTTTTCTGTCTTTCTCTCTCTCTCGCCTCATTGCCTCCCTTCGACTCCCATGACGTTATCTGCTTTCTCCGTCTCTTTCTTTCTTCAATATTTCTGGCCTTATTCAATTCACTTCTCCTTTTGTTTTCGTTCGCCAGTCTTTAAAACGAACAGACAAACTCTCTCTCTCTCTCTCTCTCTCTCTCTCTCTCTCTCTCTCTCTCTCTCTCTCTCTCTCTCTCACACACACACATACACACAAACACACACACACACACACTAATAAGAGAAAAATAACCAATATCAAACAGGAATATAAAAAACAAACAGTGAAAAATAAACACACATAATAAGACCATGATTGAAAACGAGAGAAATGTAAAAAAATAAACAAGCCCATAAAAAAACACACACGCAACAAACACACTCACATACACAGAAAAAACCCACCCAATAAGAAAAAAAACAAAACAAGACCATGATTGAAAACAAGAAAAAAACAATAAGAAAAAGAGACTGAAAACCATAACTCTGAAGCGTATTTGCCGACTTGATTGACTCCCTGGACTGACCTTGACCTCACCTGACCCCTCCCCCCTCCCCCCCCCATCGATCGTCCTTCACCTATCCCCTCCCCTCTTTTTACCCTCCAGCCTCTCCCTCCCTTCCTTCCGTTCCCTTATTTTCTCCCCCACCTTCCTTCCCTTTACGTTGGACTATTGCCATCCGTGTGTGTGTGTGTGTGTGTGTGTGTGTGTGTGTGTGTGTGTGTGTGTGTGTGTGTGTGTCAAGGCTTGCCACAGATCGGTCTTCCTCGCCACGTCGCCTCCTCATCAAAATTAATTAGTTGAGAAGTAGCGTGGAAGCATTTGAGATTCCAGACCACCTCAACTTGCTCTTCCTCCCATCCTCCTTCCTTCCTTATCTTCCTCCTCTTCGTCCTCTTCTCCTTCCTTTCCTTCGTCATTTTCCTCCTCCTTCTCCTCCCCCTTTTGCAACTTTCGTCTTCTCTTTAATCTCTTGTTTCCTTCATTTATTTTTCTCCGTTCTTTTGTTTATGTTTCTCTTTTTTCTCGTCTCTGTATCTCTTTTCCTGTGCTGTGTTCTATTTTTATTTATATTTATGTTATGCCAGACCGCCTCACCTTGTGCTCTCTTCTCCTTCCTCTCTTTATCTTCCTCCTCATCCTCTTCTCCGTTCTTTTTTTTATTGTCTCCCATTCTTCTTTTCTCTTTGGTTCTCTTTCTCTCGTCTTCGTGTTCCTCTTCTTGTTCTGTGTTTTTTTCTTTTTTATTTCTATGCAAGTTGTTATTCCTTCTCCTTCCTTTCTTTGTCTTCCTCCTCTTCCTCTTTTCCGTAACTACTTTCTCTTTATCCTAACCTAAATTTGTTCCTTTCCTCCTCCTTCCCTCCTTCATCTTCCTTCATAATCTCCTATTAGTCATTCGCCTCCTCTTTAACATCAACTCCCTTCCATTCCTCAATTATCTCTCCATCCCTCTTTCTCTCGTCTTTATGATCCCCTTCTCTCTTTTATTGCCCCTCCCCGCTTTCATATCTATACAAGTTGCTCTTTACGATACTGTCCGATCCTCTTTTGTTTGCCCTGATCCTCCCGTAGCTCATCCTATCCTTGTTTATGTTATTACACTCCACGAGAACTAGAATTTCGCTGTACAAACCTAATGGGAAGAGGAAGTGAAGAGGGACATTTGAAGGGGCAGTGAGGGCAGTAGAGAGCTGGCGAAGGGAAGATAGAAGACTGTAAACCGTTCTGAGGGGGCGTGAAGAGAAGGGAAGGGCCGGTAAACGCTGGTAAGGGTCTCGAGACGAATTGAAGGGCCGCTGAGGGTAAAGGAAGGGCCGCGGATGGGAGTGGAGGCGGAGGAGGCTGGCAAATGGTGACGGGAGATTAATGGTTGTCAGGAGGAATGAGGGCTTGTGAGGGGTCAGGGAGGGGAAGTGGAGGGTCAAGAAAGGGAGTTGTCAGGAGAAATGAGGGCGTGTGAGGGGAGGTTGGGGTCAGGGAGGGGAAGTAGAGGGTCAAGAAGGGGATTTGTCAGGTGAAATGAGGGGGTGTGAGGGGAGGTTGGGGTCAGGGAGGGGAAGTAGAGGGTCAAGAAAGGGAGTTGTCAGGAGGAATGAGGGTGTGTGAGGGGAGGTTGGGGAGGGGAGGTTCAGGGTCAAGGGAGAGGAGGTGAAATGCTGGGGAAGAAGAGAACTTGTTTTGGGAGAGAAGTGGGTGAGGGAGGGGAGCTAAGCGTCAGGAATTGGTCTTGTAAGGGGAGTTTGGCGTCAGGGAGAGGGGGTTGGGGGTCGGGGTGGAAGAGGACGTGTGAGGGGAAGTCCGGGGGGTGAAGAAGTGGAGGTGAGGGGAAAGTGGAGGAAGTTGAAGGAAGGTGGAGGGTGAAGGAGGGAAGGTGGAGTCAGGAAGGAGGGTGGAATTATCGAGGAGGAAGAGGATGAGTGAGGGGAGAGGTGGGGGGTGAGGGGGAGGACATAGAGTGTGAGGGAGGGGAAGTGGAGGTCAGGAATAGGAGGGGAAGTATTGTGGTGGAAGAAGAGGGGGTGAGAGAGAGGACGAAGAGAGTGTCAGGGAGATATCTTGTGAGGGAAGCTTGGAGGTGAAGTGTCAGAAGGAAGAGGAGAAGAAGGAGGAGGAGGAGATAATGAGAGGGGCAGTAAGTGGAAGGGATAGATTTGTGAAGGGGTGCCAAAGGGTCTGTGATGGGTGATATGAGGTCAGTGGGGAGAGTTGAAGGATTGTTGAGTGTGTGTGTGTGCAATTCACCACGGTCTGATCATGTGTTGGACCCGTAATCGCCAGCAGGTACCCTCCCGATATGAGCAAGTGCTGTCATCGATCTCTGGGTGTGTGTGGGTGTGTGTGCGTGTGTGCGTCTACCTACATACAAAGGCCATGAAAGTTCGGTGGTGTAAGAGGAAGAGGAAGGAAAGGGAAAGTTGAACGTCAGGAGATTACGTTTTATAAAGTTCTGAGCGCCCTCTTGTTCGTCCGTCAACTTCCCCGCGGTGTAGCTGACACTGGTTGCTTCTTTTTCCTACTTATTTACCGTCTTTGTTTGTTTATTTATGCGTTTGTTTATATATTTGTTTGTGTATTGGTTATTTCATTGATTTGCCACCTTGAGCCTTTGATAAACTTTTGTGATCTTTGCCGTATAGAAAATCTCCCTCATCTTCTTTCTCTATCTCAGTATGTCTATCTATCTGTCTATCCATCTATCTATCTATCTTGCCTATCTATCTGTTTAATTGTCTGTCTAACGATCTATCTATCAGTCTATTCGTCGTATAGATAATCTGTCTCCTCTTCTTTCTCTATCTCAGTATGTCTATCTATCTGTCTTTCTATCCATCTCTCTATCTATCCTACCTATCTATCTGTTTAATTGTCTATCTAACGATCTATCTATCAATCTATTCGTCGTATAGATAATCTGTCTCCTCTTCTTTCTCTATCTCAGTATGTCTATCTATCTGTCTATCTATCCATCTCTCTATCCATCCTGTCTATCTATCTATCTGGTTAACTATGTCTATCTATCTAACGATCTATCAGTCTATTTATTCATCCATCTCTATCGAGTTATCTATCTATATTTGTTACTTTAATCTGTCTGTTCGTCTGTCTATCTAAATCTATCTAACTATATATCTCCCAGTGCCGCTTTCCATCCATCTCTATATCATTCTACCTCTCCATCCATTTATCACACCATCTATCTCCGTCTACCTCTCTCGCTCGTCTCTCCAATGTCGCTCGTTCGGAAAATCTCGCTTCCAACACGTGCAGGAAAAGGTCGGGCCAGCAAAGCGCCGCGCCGTCATACTTCACCGGCGATCACAAGCGGGTCGAGTAAGTGGCGGCGGCAGCAGTCTCAAAGTGGTGTTTTTTTTAGTCTTTCTCGCCCTCTTTTACCTTTCAACCGGGGATTACGTGTACCTTCAAGCGCGCGTCAACAAACAAACAAACACACACACACTCACTCACTCACACACACATCCCGGAAGTTATTTTGTCTGTTTATTTTCTCTTTTTTGTGTGTGTTTGCATTTATCGTAATAGACGGCAAGGCTGCGTATTCATGAAGCGAGGACTAAAAAAAAAAAAGAGTGAGTAACATGCTGCCTCTGTGTGTGTGTGTGTGTGTGTGTGTGTGTGTGTGTGTGTGTGTGTGTGTGTGTGTGTGTGTGTGTGTGTACCTGTCTATGAGAGAGAGAGAGAGAGAGAGAGAGAGAGAGAGAGAGAGAGAGAGAGAGAGAGAGAGAGAGAGAGAGGAAGGGAGGAGAAACAGACTAACAGAAAGACAAACAGACACACAGACAGACAAACAAACACACACACACACACACACACACACACACACACACACACACACACACACACACACACACACACACACACAAACACACACACAGAGACAGAAAACCTAAAACCTTGCATGTTATTTGACCTCTCTTGACCCCTCTTTTTTTACATAGGGGCAGTGACTAGCGGCTTTTATTCCTCATTATTATTCTATCCTTTTCCCTTGAGCTGCATACTTTCCTGCATAAAAAACAAACAAACAAACACCCAAAGCCACTAGTTTCATCCTCCTTTCACTTAACAACCAATTCAGCAGTTCACATTCCCCTGCTGTTCAGTGTTTTTTTTTGTTGTTTTTTTGGCTGCAACATCATTAATTTGTCTGACATCCACGCACCGAGCAACGCAGCACAGGTGGATAACAGGCTGTGAAAAACTAAAAGGAGGAGGAGGAGAAGGAGGAAGAGATGACAAAAGACGAAGAAAAAGACAAAACAGAACAAGAGAAAGGAAGAAAGGGAAGAAAAACATAATAAAAGTAACAGAGAAAGAAGAAATAATAAGAGAAGGAAAAGAAGAATAGGGAAAGTAGAAAGAAAATATACGGTACAGGTACAGCGGAAGGGTACCTGAGCGACTCCCAACGACTCTCACGCCTCCCGAAGTTCCTCCTCCTCCGCCTGCCTTTGTTCGGGTCACTCACCTGATTAGAATTAGAGCACGGGAGAGTTAATTTTGGTGGACGGTTCCCTGCTGACCCTCTCCCAAATGATAGGTCTCGATGTGAGTGACTTATTCTTAATTGTTTGTGTATGTTCACCTGTTATATTATTATTTTAAGGAACATTTTAATACATTCTTGAGTCTTTGGGGCATACTTCTCTATATCCGTTCCTTTTCTTCTCTTTTCTTGTCTTTATTCATCTGTTTTATAATTTTCAAGGATCATTTGCATACATTCTTGAGTCTCTTGGGGCATACTTCTCTATTTCCGTTCCTTTTCTTCATTTTTCTTATCTGTATTCAACTGTTTTATAATTTTTAAGGAACATTTTCATACATTCTTGAGTCTATTGGGGCATACTTCTCTATTTCCGTTCCTTTTCTTCACTTTTCTTATCTGTATTCAACTGTTTTATTATTTTTCAAGGATCATTTGCATACATTCTTGAGTCTCATCGTGCTTGCTTCTCTATTTCCGTTCCTTTCCTCTCTCTCTCTCTCTCTCTCTCTCTCTCTCTCTCTCTCTCTCTCTCTCTCTCTCTCTCTCTCTCTCTCTCTCTCTCTCTCTCTCTCTCTCTCTCTCTCTCTCTCTCTCTCTCTCTCTCTCCCTCCCTTCGTCACTCCCTTCCTCCCTTTCCTTCTCTACCTTCCTCTCCCTGTCTCTCCATTAACCATCACATTCCCTCTCTTTGCATCTTCATCTCTCTCTCCCTCCTCTTTCTCCCTCCATCCCTCTCTTCCATCCTTCCCTCCCTTCTCCATCTCCACCCCCCCCTCCCCCCCACCACCACCACACACACACAGACTCCCTCCCTCTCGATCCATTTAAGTCGTGGGCCTCTTGAAGATCTGAGGCTGCGAGATGCAACGGTCAAGGGCGCTGCACCCAACCGGAAGAACGTCCTCCTCCTTCTCCTCGTTCTCCTCCTCCTCCTCCTCCTCCTTCTTCGTCCTTCTCCTCCTCCTAATCCTTCTCGTTCAGTTCTTCCTTCTCCTACTCAAAATTTATCTTCCTCCTCTTCCGCCTCGACGCTTTATTTTTCTTCCTCCTCTTCCTTCTCCTTCCTCCTCCTCCTGTTCCTGCTCTTCCTTCTCCTTCTCGTCCTATCTCCTGCTTTCCCTTCTTCTCCTCCTCTTCCTCTTCCTCCTCCTCCGTATACTCGTGGTTCTCTTTCTGCTCCATCTCTTTGAACTCTTCCATTTTCTCCTCCTCCTCCTCCTCCTCCTCCTCCTCCTCCCTCTCATCATGGTTTTCCTCTTTCTTCCCTTTGTCTTTGTCCTTGTTTTCTCTTCCTCCTCCTCCTTTAAGTATCCCACCTCCTCCTCCTCCTCCTCCTCCTCCTCCTCCTCCTCCTCACTCCTAAAGTCATCGTCACTCTCCGCATCTCCTTAACTTTCCCCCTTCCATTCTTCTCTGCGTGTAGCTATTGCGTAGGCTCCCCCTCCCCCCTCCCCACCCCCTTCCCTCTCCCCCTTCCCCTTCCTCGTAAACTGGCAACTTTTTCCCCCTTTCTCTCTCCCTCCCCCGCCGCGGCAGATTTAAAAGGAGAGGGGGAAGGGAGGGGGGCGCCGTGAAATGCTGGAGTCATCTGGTTGGGGCGCTGAGGGGACGAAGGGACGGAAGGACGGAAGGGAAATGATGGCGAAAGGAGAGAAGGGAGAGAGGGAGGGGGAGAGAAAGAGCGTGTGGGGAGCTGCGAAGGAAGGAAGGAAGGAAGGAAGGGAGAGTGGGAGGGGGAGATAAAGAGCGTGTGGGGAGGTGCGAAGGAAGGAAGGAAGGAAGGAAGGAAGGAGAAGCAGGAAGGATGTGAGGAAATTAGCCTTGCTCGGAGGGAAGGAAGGAAGGAAAACAATGAAGAATGTGAGGAAATTAGCCTTGCTCGGAGGGAAGGAAAGAAGGAAGGAAGGATGGGATGTTTGGCATATTAGGCGAAGGTTCTTGCACTAATTAAGGTGTGCCATTGTTTCGTGTTCTCTTTTTTTTTTGGGGGGGTAATTATCTTTTTTGTGTTTCCGTGTCTTCGTGATTGTTTTTTATTGTTTTTGTTTTGCTTTGGTTATACTTTCTGTCTGTGTGTGTGTGTGTGTGTGTGTGTGTGTGTGTGTGTGTGTGTGTGTGTGTGTGTGTGTGTGTGTGTGTGTGTGTGCAATTGAAAGGGGAATAACATGGTTGGCTATCTGAAGTGAATGTGTGAATGATATATGTTATTCTCTCTCTCTCTCTCTCTCTCTCTCTCTCTCTCTCTCTCTCTCTCTCTCTCTCTCTCTCTCTCTCTCTCTCTTCCTCTTTGATGCTCTGTGTAACTCCGAAAGACTCAATAGGACGAGAGTAAGAGGAGGAATAGGAGAAGGAAGAAGAGGAAGAGGAGGAGGAGGAGAAGGAGAACGGGAACGAGTAAATAGCTGGTTGAAAAGTGGAAGAGGAGGAGGAGGAGGAGGAAGAGATGGTAAGAGAAGAAGAAAAAGACGAAATAGAACCAGAGAAAGGAAGAAAGGGGAAAAAAACGTAATAGAAGTAATAGACGGAGGAAAAAGAATAAATAAGAGAGGCGAAAGGAGAATAGAGAAAATAGAAAGAAAACATAAGAAGACCCCCACCCCACCCACACACACACACACACACACACACACACACACACACACACACACACACACACACACACACCATCACCATCACCACCACCAGAAGTCCATCAGATGCATTCATAGAGTTACGATGAGATAGCGGATTGGATTCCAAGCGCAATTGTGTAAAGGGGGAAGAGAGAGCTTTATTGGGGCTGGTAAAGGAATCACGGTGGTGGTGGTGGTGGTGGCTGTGGTGGTGGTGGTGGTGGTGGTGCCTCTTATCTCTCTTCTTCTTCTTTTCCTTCTCTTATTTCTTCTTCTTCTTCTTCTTCTTATTCTTCCTTCTTCTTCTAAAACTCCTCCTTTTAATGTGTTTTCCTTCCTTCTTTTTCTTCTAGTTTATCTTTAATTTGATTTTCTCTTCTTTTTCTTTCTTTCTTCTTCTATTTCTTCTTCTTCCTCTTCTTCATTTTGTTCTTCTTTCCTCTTTTATGTCTAATTCTTCTTCTCTTTCTGTTTATTTTCTCCTTGGTATATCCTGTGGTGGTGGTGGTGGTGGCGAAGAAGAAGAAGAAGAATGAAGAAGAAAAGCGAAAAGAAGAAAAAGAAGGAGAAGAAGAGGAAGAAGATGAAGGTGGATGAGAAGAACGAGGAAGGAGAAGAAAAAGAAGAAGGAGAAGAAGAGGAAGAAGATGAAGGTGGATGAGAAGAACGAGGAAGGAGAAGAAAAAGAAGGAGAAGAAGAGGAAGATGAAGGTGGATGAGAAGAACGAGGAAGGAGAAGAAAAAGAAGAAGAGGAAGAAGATGAAGGTGGATGAGAAGAACGAGAGGAAGGAGAAGAAAATGAAGACGATAAATAACAAACAAGAAAAAGCGGTGAAAAAAACACATTAAAAGCAAGGAGGAAAAGGAGGAGGCTGAAGAAAAAGAGAAATACTATAAAGAAAAGCAAGAAAAAGGAAAGGAAAATATAAGCTAAGGAAGACGTAATATTAAGAAGAAAAAGAAGAAGTCGACAGATAGATAGATATAGAGAGACAAATAGATAGATAGAGAGACAGACAGATAGATGAGACAAATAGGTATATAAACAAACGAGAGAGAGAGTGAGTGAGTATAGAAGAAAAATAAGAGTGAAAGGAAATGAAATAACAGAAAGTCACCCGCAGCGAAGGTGAATTAGCGGCCCAGCGTGAGAGAGAGAGAGAGAGAGAGAGAGAGAGAGAGAGAGAGAGAGAGTAAAATAAGAATAAAAGGGTAAATGAAAGACAGATAAAGAAGGAAGTTAGGAAGGAACGAAGGAAGGATAGAAGGGAGAAAGGACTGAAGGAAAAAAGGAAGAAAGAAGAATAGAAGAAAGTTAGAAAGAAGGAATGAAAGAAAGAAAAAGCGAAAAAAAGAAAGGCAGTTTGAAAGGAAGAAAAAAAGGAAAATATGGAAAGGAAGGAAGTAGAAAAGGAGAGAATTACAAAAAAAAAGAAGAAAAGGAAGAGGAAGAAGAAGAAGAAATTGAAGCAGAAAGTAAGAAAAAGAAGAGAGAAAATCAAATAAAAGATATAATAGAAGGAAAGAAGGAAAACACATTAAAAGAAGAAAAAGATAGAAAATACAGGTAAGCAAGGCGCCTCACCTTCCCTTTCATTACGGCAGGTGGCGCCCCGTTAACTAATGTAAGGATGTTTTAACGGCTTTTCTAATTAGAAGTTTGGCATGAGGAGAGCAACCACTAAACCAGGTACGGAGGAGGGAGGAGGAGGAGAGGAAATGAGGAGGAGGAAGTGGGTACAGGAATAGGAAATGAGGGAGAGAAGGTGGGAGGGGTGTAGGAAGGGACATAGAAGGATGGGAGATAAGATAAGGGATGTAATACTGAAGGGACAGGAAAGGTGAGGATATAAGATAACATAAAAATATCTGAGGAAAGGGAGAGAGACGAGGAACTATTGAAGGAAGGAGAGGGTGGGTTAGTGAGGAAGGGACAGGAGAGGCAGGAAGGGAGATGAGATATAGAAGGAAATAATGGGAAAAAAGGTCATAACTAGGAACAGCAGAGGAAAGGAAGATGAAATAATACAAAAAAGGAGTCTAGGAAAGGGAGAGAAAAAGACTATTAAAAGAGGGGGAGGAGAGATGGTTGGAAGGGACAGGAGAGACAGGAAGGGAGATGAGTTATAGGAGGAAACAATGAAAGAAAACGGGAAAACTAGGTACAGGAGAGGAAAGAGATGAGATGAGATAACACAAAAAAGACTATTAAAAGAGGGGGAGGAGAGGAGGTTGGAAAGGACAGGAGAGGAAGAAAGTGAGATAAGATAAAGCAGGGAAGGATGGAAGGAAACAGCAACAAAAAGCGGAAAATAAAGAAGAGAAAGTTAATATAAGATGATACAGAAAAAAATGCGTCGAGGAAAGAGAGAGAGGAGAGGAGGAATTACTAGAGGGACAGATGAAGATGAGGAGGAGAGAAAATAATACAAACAATGTGGAGAGAAAGGAAGAGGAAGAGAGGGAGAGAGGAAACTAAAAGAAGAGTAAATAAAAATTGATAACTCGGAGGTAAAATGATTATGATGAAATGGAAGTTAGCCAAATAACAGGAGAGCGAGCAGTATTATTCAAATATCACCGGGCCGGAAAACTGAGAGGGAAGCTGGAAAAAGAGGTCTGGATGAATAGGCATATGGGGATGAGGAGGCTGAGGAGAATAGATAAGGGGGTGGATGGGTAGGGGGGGTAAGGTAGTGGTGGTGGTGGTGGAGATGGTGGTAGGCCTCTTATGGGCACCTAAGAGTGTCATTATAAGGCTGGGTGGGTTATAAAATGGGTTCTTGAGTGAAATTAGATTCATATGACCTGGCTTTGTGTGTGTGTCTGTGTGTGTGTGTGTGTGTGTGTGTGTGTGTGTGTGTGTGTGTGTGTATAGGGATGGATATGTAGGGTGGGATGCATGTGTGTGTGTGTGTGTGTGTGTGTGTGTGTGTGTGTGTGTGTGTGTGTGTGTGTGTAGGCTTGTCAACGGGCCCTTTTTTCCTCCCTTCTGTCACTCATGCGTTTTTTTTCCTCCTCCTCCTCCTCCTCACTTTATTATTGATTTTGCTTCATCTGTATTTTTCTTTCTCTCCCTTTTCTAATTCCCGTTTCTGCCTTTTTTTTCCTTGGTTCCTTCTTCTCCCTCTCCCTCCCTTCACTATCTCCTTTTATATTGATTTTCATGTTTCCCTCCCTTCCCCTTCCTCTCCTACAGTTTTTTTTTCTTTTTCCTCTATTTACCTTTTCTTCTTTTATTCATTTATTCATTGCTTTTTTATTTTATTTTTCTTCCTACCTCTTCTCAGTTTTTTCTTCTTTTTTTCTCTCTTTATTTATTTCACTTGTTCTTGTACTGTCTCTTCTCTCTCTTTCTTTTACCTCTCTTTATTTCTTCTTCTTCTTCTTCCTTCTTTGTCTAATAATCCGTTGTTAATTATTTCAGTATGTCGCTTCATATTTTAATTCATCATATCCTGCTTTTTCTTTTTATTCTTTATTATTTTTTGTTGCCATATTTCCTTTCATTAATAGATTCACTTTCACGTCTTTCCTACAAATGTAAACTCTACGTATTCCTCACACTGTATTTCCTTTTTTTTTTTTTTTTTTTTAATTTAGTTTCCTTTTTCCTCCCTCCTCTTGTTCTCTCTTTCCTCCCACTCATTTCGTTCTTCCTTTGTCTCCTGATGCATATTCTCTTCCTTGACACGTCTTTCCTCTCTCTCTCTCTCTCTCTCTCTCTCTCTCTCTCTCTCTCTCTCTCTCTCTCTCTCTCTCTCTCTCTCTCTCTCTCTCTCTCTCTCTCTCTCTCTCTCTCTCTCTCTTCTCTTTCTTTTTTTCTTCTTCCCCTTCCGTACTTCTTATCTTTTACTTCGCTTCTTGTCTTTCCGTTTTTTTTTCTCTCCTTTCTCTCTCTTTCCATTCCTTCCAAGCCATTCCAGTCTATTGTCTCACTTTCTGACTCTCTTTATCTATCTATCTATCTCTATGTATCTATCTATCTCGTCCCTCTAGACCTCATGCGTGTCTCTGCGGAAGAAAGGAAGGAAGGAAGGAAGAGAAAGAAAAGAACGGAGGAAGTGTTTTGTTTTTGTTTTATTCTTCGTGACTTTGTTTTGTGACTCGTGTGAGGAGAATCGAAGTGTAAACAAGAGAGGTAAAGATCAGCACTTTTTTCTTTTCTTTTTTTCTCACTCTTCCGCTGCAGCAAGTCACACACACACACACACACACACACACACACACACACACACACACACACACACACACACACGCTCACACACACGCTCAGAGTTAAAGATGATGTACACTTCACACTCGCAAGCTTACGTAGGCGGGGAAATGGAAAGGAAAGATAAAGAAGAGAGAAATAATAAGGGTAATATGAATGTCTGAAAATCGTCTCTCGTGAGGTGAAGATACAAAGACCAGAAATAGAAGAGAGGAAGAAAAGACAGGAATATATACGAGGTTGTTCTAGTCTTATTATTGTTGTTGTTGTTGTTGTTGTAGTTCATATTGGTATTATTATATTTTTCATTAGTTGTTATTCATTCCTCCTTCCTCCTCCTCCGTTTTTTTTTTTCATCCTTCCTTCCTCTGTCATTCATCCCTTCCTTCTCCTCCTCTGTTATTTATTCTGTGTTTTCCTTCTCCCTTATGCATTCTACGTTCCTCCTCCTCCTCCTCCTCCTCCTCCTTTAATGTTTTTGTGAATTGGTTTTTTTTTTCTTGTAATATTCGCTCGCCTTGCACAGTCTGTTCTTTTTGATTTTATGTCCGTCATTTATTTTCCTCCTTAGTGATTTATTTTTATCTCGCTTATATTTTTTTTTATCCTAATGTGTGTTTTTCGTCTTCATACTTTCATTCTTCATCCGTTTTCTGCCTCTTGTCCCCCTCTCCTCCTCCTCCTCCTCCTCCTCTATCTCTTCCTCTTCCTCTTCCTCTTCATACCACCCTTGTCAACTACACATCAGCAAGTCTTACAGCACCAACCTGACGTTCCCCCACACCTTCTCTCTCTCTCTCTCTCTCTCTCTCTCTCTCTCTCTCTCTCTCTCTCTCTCTCTCTCTCTCTCTCTCTCTCTCTCTCTCTCTCTCTCTGTCCCCAATTTTTCTTTTTTCTGTCTCGTAAATACAGTTGAATTAATAGAAAAAAAAAGCATAGAACGTAAAAACGAGAAAGTCAGTCTGTCTATCTGTCTGTCTGTCTGTCTGTCTGTCTGTCTGTCTGTTTCCCCTTTAAGCTTCATTCTTTCTGCCGAGCTTGATTTCTCGCTGTTTTACTCGTTTTATTTTATTATTTCTCATTTTCTGTTGTTGCTTTCTTGCTCTTTTAATTCACTCTATTATTCTCTCCTTCCTGTTTTCCTTCTTTCTTGCTCCTTTTGCCTTTCTTTCTCTGTTTCAGTTTCTCTCTCTCTTTCTCTCATTCTCTTTCCGGTCGAGTGACATCATCCGAAATTTCGTAACTCAGTGATGTTTTTTTTTTTTTTTTTTTTCATTCCAAGAGTTTATTGTCCCCAAGGCTGGTATGCGAGGAATTTAGCCCCCCTCTCCCCTCCCCCTTCCCTCTTCCTCCCCTCTCCCTCTCTCTCCCTCCCCATCTGTCTCTCTCCCTCTCCCTCTTGCATCCTCCTCCCTCTCCTTTTCCCCTCACTCGAACTGAACGATCTGAGAGAGAGAGAGAGAGAGAGAGAGAGAGAGAGAGAGAGATGTTGTTTTGAAGGGCTGAGAGAGAGAGACTGGAAGTGGTATGTGCAAAGAGGGTTATTGGCTTGTGTGTGTGTGTGTGTGTGTGTGTGTGTGTGTGTGTGTGTGTGTGTGTGTGTGTGTGTGTGTGTGTGTATTCTAGGGTTCGGGAACTTCAGGGGCTTAGAAGGGAGGAGGGAGGAAGATGTGGAGGAGGAGGAGGAGGAGGAGGTGGAAAAAGAGGAAGTGAGGGGACTGGTGTGGTTGCGGATGTGGTAGAAGTGGTGGTGGTGGTGGTGGTGGAGGGGGGGGAGGATGGCGATCAGGGGGGGTGGGGGGGGAGGGGGTGTCGGCGCCAGGCCTATGCGACGCCATGGCCCATCAAGAACAGTCGCCTCCTCCTCCTCCTCCTCCTCCTCCTCCTCCTCCTTCTCTTCCTTTTCCATCTCTTAACTTCCTCTTCCTAATCCTTTTCATCTTCTTTCTTTATTTTTTCTTTGATTTGATTCATTTAAATTCTTTCCTCCCTTCTTTCCTTTCTCCTCCTCCTCCTTATATTCATCCTTCATCCCTTCCTCCTACTTCTCCGTTATTCAATCCTCCTTCCTTCTCCTCCTCTTTTATCCTTCCTTCCTCTTCCTCTGTCTTTCATCCTTCCTTTCTCCTCTATTATTTATTCTGTGTTTTCCTTCTCCCTTATGCATTCTACGTTCCTCCTCCTCCTCCTCCTCCTCCTCTTCCTCCTCCTCCTCCTCCTCCTCCTCCTTATTCATTTCCTCTTACCTGCTTCTCCAATTCTGCCGCCTTTCAATTTTTCTCTCCTTTGATCCTCCTCCTCCTGCATTTTCTCATTTCCTCCTCTTCTCTTTGCTTATTCATGTTATTTTTTTGTTTCTTCTTTCTCCTCCTCTTCTCTTTTTCTTTTTTGCGTCATTCTAAATTTTTCGCCTCTTCCATGTTCGTCTTTTCTCACTTTGCTTCCTACTTGTTTATTTTTTGCTGTATTTATCTTTGTTTGTTCTGTGATTCTTTCTTTATCTTTTCTTTCTGTTTCTCTTCTTTCTTGATCCTTTCTTTTCCTCGTTGTTTTGCTTGTTTTGTTTTGTTGTTTCCAGCTTCTCTATTTTTTTTCTCTTTTCCTTTCCTTCCTGTTTAACTTTTTTTTTCGTCCTCTTTGTGTTTCTTGCTCTTTCTCCTTCCTGCTCCTTTCTTATTCCTCACTGTTGCTTTTTCTTATCCAGTCTTTGCTTTCTTTCTTATTCCATCTCTTTTTTTCTCTTTCTCTTTCATTTGTCTTACTTTCTTCCTTCTATGCTTCCTTCTCCTTCTCTTTTTTCTCTATCTCCTTTCTTATTCCTCACTGTTGCTTTTTTTAATCTCTACTTTGCTTTCTTTCTTATTCCATCTCTGCTTCTTTCTCTTTCTCTTTCATTTGTCAAGCTTTCTTCCTTCTATGCTTCTTTCTCCTTCTCTTTCTTCTGTTTCTTTATCCTCATTCCCCTCTGACCCTTCGTTGTTTTCTCTGCTATGTTTCCTTGTTACTCAGTTTTGCTTTTTTTCCTTTGCTCATGTGTTTCCTTATGCTGTCCTTTTTGGCTCCCTTCATCCTTGCTTCTGTCACATTCCTCGCTGTATTGCCTGCGCGGGAGGCATATCACATCGACCCTTCTTATCAGCTGCCCAGAAACTAGTGACTTTCAAACTGATATTCCTCTGGTAGTCAAGGTCGGTAATATCTTTCTCCCCTTGAATTTACGTATATATGTAAGTGTTTGTATATTCCAGCAGCAAGCAAAGTCTACGGCAATCCTCTTACTTATTAACAAACAGTGAGTGATCTCTTCGTTTGTTATTCCTCGTACAAAATATAACGAACGATCGATGATACCACTTCGCTTGATCCGCCTGAATAGTCTTTTAATTGAAACACGCGAATTGAAGCACGTCAAAACCGAAATCCTTGCTGCCCAACGAGAGGAGGCTGGATGGGAATGACTATTGAGTGTGCTGTCTCTCTCTCTCTCTCTCTCTCTCTCTCTCTCTCTCTCTCTCTCTCTCTCTCTCTCTCTCTCTCTCTCTCTCTCTCTCTCTCTCTCTCTCTCTCTCTCTCTCTCTCTCTCTCTCTCTCTCTCTCTCTCTCTCTCTATCTATCTATCTATCTATCTATCTATCTATTTAACGTTGGTACATCACTATCTTTCTATCTAACATTGGCACATCACTCACTCTCACTGTCTATCTATCTAACAGTTGCACATAGCTCAATCTATTTAACATTTTCACATCACTATCTATCTATCTTCTTATCTATCTATCTGTCTATCTATGTAATATTCCTAGACATCATCGCTACAAAATCCCAGACTTCCCAGCTTATCAAAACGAAGTCCCTCTACCCTTTACGACAACAATGGCTCACAGATGCACGCTTTATCTCTCTTTCCTTGGGCATCGTTTGCAGCCTCTCTATAGGTTCACAAAGTCCTCCTCCATATCTTGCCTGTTACTGCCTTCACTCTTAGTCTACCATCCACCAACACAACGGGAGGAAATGAGCTAACTAGACCCTTTTAGCAGCAACAGAGCCAACAGGAATATAGGAGAAGCGTCAGACAACAGTGCAAGGATACCAACACAGACAACAGGACCAGGATGAACAGGAGAAAGAGGAATATAAAGGAAAGGCCAACACACCACCAACAGAATCAACAGACATATAGGAGAAGGTTCAGGAGCAACTGTAACAGGAGCAACAACAGTAGGAACAAGTGGTACATAACAGGAAGACCAACACAGCAACACTAACATGACTACACAACCACCACCACCACCACCACCAACAACAACAACAACAACAACAACACTAACGACAACACCACCACTAACATGAAGACCCTTACGAATAACTAACGGCAACACAATCAACACAACGTAAGACATGGACATCGCTGGGGATAGTAGTATTGCACGAGAGAGAGAGAGAGAGAGACGTTATATACACCTCGTAACCAGCAGAACATAACACGTGACATATAGACTAACATAACAGCACCGTATAATCTGTTGCCGCCTCGCCTCGCCTCGGTACACACATACAAACAGTCAGAACCTTCAGACAAGAGGCTTCAGGAGTGTTGGGTTCAGGCGTGAGTAGGTTTGAGAGTTTATAGTAGTGAAGGGGCCCTGCTGCCTGTTTGTTCTTGTGTGTGTGTGTGTGTGTGTGTGTGTGTGTGTGTGTGTGTGTGTGTGTGTGTTGAAGTGGATGGACTATTTTGTGATCCTGGTGATAGTTTAACCCGACGTTTGCACCGTGAACGGAAAAAAAATCACCCATGAGAACCCGGTTAGTCTCCCCTGTGGCCTCGGAAAATAATCGTAAATGAAGCCTGATACGTTTAAAAATATGGCTCTTACTGAGTCCGACGAGAGTATCAGGTCCAGAGTTTGGCGTTGTTATTGCTGTTGTTGTCTGAATCTTTTCGTGACTTTCTTAACCCCTTCCAGTGACGCCGAGGGACTGGCCTTTGTTCTATCATGTGTAGGAGAGAATGTTTTGTGTCCCTCTTGCTTCCGGTGGTGGTGATGGTAGTGGTGGTGTTAGTGGTGGTTTTAACTTGAGGCGGTTTCTGTTTCTTGTTTTTTTTTCATTTTTCGAGTGGTTGGTGTGTTAGGCTTTTAGTAAGATCTCGTGTGTGTGGGGGGGTAGGGCGGGGTGTCCTGTGTGTGTGTGTGTGTGTGTGTGTGTGTGTGTGTGTGTGTGGTGTGGGGTCTTTGTTGCGTGTTTTCTTTTTCTTTTTCCATGAGTTTCTTTTTGCTCGTCTCCATTTCTGGTTTTATTTCTGTCTGTGTTGCTCTTCATTTTTTTGTGTGTTTGTCTGAAGATGTGTTTGTTTCCCTTCCTGTCTTCCTGTGTTTGTCTGTTCATATGTTTGTTAGTCTATCTTCTTTATCTATTTGTTTTATCTGGCTCTATATCAATCTATCTATTTTTCCATCTTTCTCTCTCAATCATCGTTTTGTTTGTCTCTTTCAATCTGTTTTTTCATATGTTTCGTTCAGTCTCTTTCCAACTCTTCCTATCTGTCTATATCAAAATCAATCTATCTATTTTTCCATTTTTCTATCTCAATCATCGTTTTGTTTGTCTCTTTCAATCTGTTTTTTTCATATGTTTCGTTCAGTCTCTTTCCAACTCTTCCTATCTGTCTATCTATATCAATCTATTTATTTTTCAATCTTTCTATCTCAATCATAGCCTTGTTTTTCTCTTTCAATCTGTTTTTTCATATGTTTCGTTCAGTCTCTTTTCAACTCTTCCTATCTCTCTCTATTTCTCTATCTTCCTCTCTCCATTTCTTTTTGTCTGTCTATTTCTGTCTCTTTCTATATCTCCTTCACCGTTCTGTTCACTCGCCGCGTCTAACCAAGGCTAAGAGAGACAGGAACAACACACCCTGCTTGTCCCCTCCCTCGCCATCTCCTTCTCCTCCTCTCTCCTCCTCCTCCCGCACGACTTCTGCAGTTTACTCGACCCGCGGGATATTGAGGCTCTCCATCCTTTCCTTATCTCTCACTGGTTCAGGGTCGTGGGCTTCGATTGGTCTATTCAACGGGCAGGAAGCGAGTATTGTTTGGGTGGAGAGAGATGAGGAATGTTCTGTTTATTTGGGGTATAGTGAACGGTTTTATTTCTTCTGTTTTATTAATTTTTTGGTTGGGTGATAGATTTTTTGTTTGTGAATGTAATTATGTATGTCTAATTTTGTTTTACCTTTCTTCCTCCTAATCTTTGACGTTGTGATGGTAAATATATATAGATATAACTTTACTTTTCCTTACTTCCTCTCTCCTCTTTAATATTTTCTTCTTTCCTCTCTTTCTTGCTTCCTATCATCCTCTCTCCATCTATTTAATCCCTCCTTCCCTCCTTCCTCCTTTCCAAAATCTCATAATAATTCTACATTGCTTCCATTTCTTTTACCATCAAGCTGCTTTCACTTCTATCATTTCTTTCCTTGCTGCTTAACTTATCTTCCTCATTTTTCTGCTTTCTTTTTTTCCATCTATTTCCCTCCTTCCCTCCTTCCTCCTTTCCAAAATCTCATAATAATTCTACATTGCTTCCATTTCTGTTACCATCAAGCTTCCTTCACTTCTATCATTTCTTTCCTTGCTGCTTAACTTATTTTCCTCATTTTTCTGCTTTCTTTTTTTTCCATCTATTTCCCTCCTTCCTTCCTTCCCTGTCCCTCCTCATAATAATTCTACATTGCTTCCATTTCTGTTACCATCAAGCTTCCTTCACTTCTATCATTTCTTTCCTTGCGCCTTAACTTATCTTCCTCATTTTTCTGGTTTCTTTTTTTCCCCTATATTCACTCCCATCCTCTCCTTCAGAAGCTATCGTCCCTCCATTCTCTCCTTTCCTTTCTTCTTCTTTCCCTTCTTTTCTCTTACATTTCACTCTCCGACCCTCTCTGCTTTCTTCCCTCCATTTTCATTCACTCCATAACCCCCCAGGCAACCTTCCTCCTCCTTTACCCTCCTCTTCCTTCTAATCCCCTCACAAGTTCCTCCTCCTCTTTCTCCTCCTTCTTCCCCTCGTCCTCCTCCTCCTCCTCCTCCTCCTCCTCCTCCTCCTCTTCTCTCTCTCTGCAAGCATCACCCCAACGACATCATTCTTTACCTGATAAGCCAAGGCCATCACGAGAGAGAGAGAGAGAGAGAGAGAGAGAGAGAGAGAGAGAGAGAGGGAGAGGGAGAGGGGGGGGAGGCATACAGGGAGGCAGGCAATCTTGTGGTAATTAAGATCATTAACTAACCTTCAAAGCTCTCGATCACAACTTTGAGGACGAGAAGAGGGTGTAGTGTGTGCGTGCGTGCGTGTGTGTGTATGGGGGGGAGGGCTTGTCAACGAGTCTTCTTTTCCTTCCTCCTTTCATTTATTCTCTTTTTCCTCCAGTCACTCGTTCTCTCTTTCCTCTTCCTCCCCTTTATTTTCTGTTACTTCATCTGTGTTTTTCTTTCCCTTTCCTCATTTCTGTTTCTGCTTTCTTTCCTTGGGTCCTTTTCCTTCTCCCTCCCTTTGCTATCTCCTTTTCTTTCATTCATATTTTCGATTTCCTCCTTCTCTCTCTTCCTCTTCTACAATCTTTTTACTTTTTACTCTATTTATCTTTCATCTTCTTTCATTCATTTACTCGTTGTGTGTGTGTGTGTGTGTGTGTGTGTGTGTGTGTGTGTGTGTGTGTGTGTGTGTGTGTGTGTGTGTGTGTGTGTGTGTGTGTGTGTGTTTGATAGAAAGAGAAACAAAACACAAGAAAAAGAAAAAAAAGAAGAAAGAAAAGAAAGTCACACACACACACACACACACACACACACACACACACACACACACATCAGCCTCTCACCTCCTGTGTACCCATCCATAAATTCCAATCCTCAGCACACTTTCTCTCTCTCTCTCTCTCTCTCTCTCTCTCTCTCTCTCTCTCTCTCTCTCTCTCTCTCTCTCTCTCTCTCTCTCTCTCTCTACTTATCTTAAGGAGAGAGAGGGGATAAGGTTACGTGTGGTGCATTTCGCATGAAGAAGATTTATATAGGAGAGGAAGAAACTCTCAAGGGAAAGTGAATTGAAGATTATCCAGACAGATGGAAGAGGAGGAGAGAGGAGAAGAGGAGGGGAGGGAGAGGAGGGAGAAGAGATGAGGAGGGGTAGGGAAGGTGAAGGAGGTGAAAGAAGGGGAGAGAGGAGGGAAAAGCTTCTTTGGGAGAGTAAGGAGAGGAGAAAAGAAAGAAAGATTGTCATGATGAGAGAAAAGAAGAATGGGAGTAAATAAAGACAGAGTGAAAATGAAAGGCTAAAAGAGAGAAAGAGAAAATATAGAGAGGAAAAAAGGAGAGATAGTTTATAATAAGAGAAAAGAAGGAAAGAAGAATAGGAGTAAATGAAGATAGAGTGAAGATGAAAGGCCAAAAGGGAGAAAAAGAAAATGTAGAGAGGGAAAAAGGAGAGATAGGTTATAATAAGAGAAAGGAAGGAGAGGGAAGAAGGAGCAAACGAGTATTGAGTTAGATAGAAGGGAGAAATGTTGAAAGGTAGAGAGGGGGAAGGAAGGAAGGTGAGGACAAGAGTTCTGTTGGAGACTAAGTTAAATAGAAGAAGGGAGTTAAGTAGAAGGTTGGAGACTAAGTTAGGTAGAAGAAGGGAGTTAAGTAGAAGAAGGTTGGAGACTAAGTTAAGTAGAAGAAGGGACTTAAGTAGATAAGTAGAAGAAGGCTGGAGACTAAGTTAAGTAGAGGAAGGGAGTTAAGTAGAAGAAGGTTGGAGAATAAGTAGGGAGAAAAGAAGGGAGGAGAAGTTAAAGAGCTTAGTGAAGGAGTGAGGAGAAAGAAAGAAGATGGAAAAAAGATGTTAAGAGGAAAAAGAATGAAGAGGAAACGGGTTATAGTGATAGAGGAGGAGGAAGAGGAGGAGGAGGAGGAAGAGGAGGCATATCAAATAGGGGCAAGAAAAGACTTAGTGTGACGGAGAGAATGAGGGGGGGCGGGGGAGGGGAGGGAAAACGCTAACCCGAGGAGGAAAATTAACGACTCGGAATGAGAAGTTTGTGTGATGGAAGTCGGGAGAGAGAGAGAGAGAGAGAGCACAAAGACGAAGTACACTGACAGAATACGAACACAGGCTGAACACAACTCAACGCAACACAGCCACATGCATATTCAACACTTGCAACACTACACAACACACTCAACACACCCTCAACACGTGTCCCTTTCTCTCCTATGTGTGTGTGTGTGTGTGTGTGTGTGTGTGTGTGTGTGTGTGTGTGTGTGTGTGTGTGTGTGTGTTGCTGGGCCGTGTTGCATTGTGTTGCTCTGTGTTGCGCTACTTAAGTTTATGTGTTGGAAGAAGTGTGTGTGTGTGTGTGTGTGTGTGTGTGTGTGTGTGTGTGTGTGTGTGTGTGTGAAAGAGGATTATGTACGTACACAGTGTAATATTATCCTCTTCT
This sequence comes from Eriocheir sinensis, assembly GCF_024679095.1. NCBI lineage: Eukaryota > Metazoa > Arthropoda > Malacostraca > Decapoda > Varunidae > Eriocheir > Eriocheir sinensis. Next base: position 30,252,810 of record NC_066510.1, on the reverse strand, counting down.
TGGAATGTGTGTGTGTGTGTGTGTGTGTGTGTGTGTGTGTGTGTGTGTAGCTCATTTCCATTCACAACGTAGCGTCCTGTTACTTGCGAGAGAGAGAGAGAGAATATAGAAAAAGCAAATATTAGTCTTTTTATGCATATTTCTGTATATTTCTTTATCTCTCTCTCCCTTCCCTCCTTCTAATTATCTCCCTAATATGTCTCACTTTTCCCTCCTCTCCTTCCCTCTTTCCTTCCTTCCTTCCTTCCTTGCTTTCCCTCCTTCTAGTCTCTCATTCCTCGCATGTCTTATCTTCTCTGCTTCTTAGGATTCGTCAGACGAGGGAGAGAGAAAAAATCGTATTCCCTCGGCTTTTCCTCCTTATTTCTTTATTTTCTCTCTCTTCTGTCTCTATTTCGTTCCTCTGTTTCTTTCTACGTATTGATTTTCCGCGCGGTTTTCCTCTTTTCCTTCCTTCTTTCCTTCCTTCTTTCCTTTCTTTCTTTCTTGTTTTTTTTCCTTTTTTACTCTCCTTCCTTCCTTCCTTCTTCTTTCTTCTTCACTTACTTCGTTATCTTCCACTTCCTCTTCCTCCTCCATTATTTAATTTATGCTATTCTCTCTCTCTCTCTCTCTCTCTCTCTCTCTCTCTCTCTCTCTCTCTCTCTCTCTCTCTCTCTCTCTCTCTCTCTCTCTCTCTCTCTCTCTCTCTCTCTCTTCCATTATCTCTTTATTCTTCGTCGTCCCTCTCCTCCGCCTTCTCTTGCTCTCTTCCTCCTCTTCCTCTTCTTGCCCTTAATCCTCCAACTACTCCTCCTCCTCCTCCTCCTTCTCCTTTTTCTCGTCCTCCTCCTCCTCCTCCTTCTCTTTTTCTCGTCCTCCTCCTCCTCCTCCTCCTCCTCCTCCTCCGCTATGCAACAGGTAACACACACCTGTGCTCCGCAAATTAAATTATTCCTTCCTCTTCCACCTCTTCCTCCTCCTCTTCCTTCTTCCTTTCATCTCTTTTACTCTACTTTTTTTTCTTTAACCCTTTTTTCTTCTTTGCCCGTAACGTCTTCTCCTCTCCTCCTCTTCTTCTTCCTCCTCCTCTTTTTTTATTCTTTCTTTTCTCCTTTTTATTACTTGTTTCTGTTTATCTTTACGTTTTCTTAGTCTTGTTTTATCTTCTTTATTTTATTTTTATTCTGTAATCTTCGTATCCTCTCTCTCTCTCTCTCTCTCTCTCTCTCTCTCTCTCTCTCTCTCTCTCTCTCTCTCTCTCTCTCTCTCTCTCTCTCTCTCTCTCTCTCTCTCTCTCCTTTTCTCTTTATCATCTTCAATAACATCTATTTAATATCTTTCTCCTATTCACCATATTTTTCCTTTCCTTCCGTCCTCATTCTTTTCACGTCTTTGCTTATTTTCCTTTCTTTTCCTTCTTTCTTTTCTTTTCTTATTTCCTTCTGTTTCCCTCTTCTCCCTCTATTCTATTTCTCTTCAGTATTAATTTTTAGCATCTTCATCGTCTTGACCATATTTCTTTCATCTCCTCCCCTTTACTTTTTTTCCTTCCTTTCATCTCCTTATTCTTCTCTGTTTCTCCTTCGCCTTCCTTCCGTTTATCCTTTTTTTCCAATTATCATGTCCTTCATCAATATCTTTTTTGTGTGTTTTTTTCTTCCTCTATCTCCCGTCCCCTCTACACCTTCTTCTTTGTCCTATCTCTCTTTCTTCTAGTCTTTCTTTCGTTTTATCTCCTTCATTATCTGTTCTTTCCTTTACATCACCTTCTCTTCATCTCTCCAATTTGTTCGTTCAATCCCTTCGTTCTTAATTGTCTCTCCTCTCTTTATCTTTCTTCCCCTCTGCACCCTCTTCTTCCTCAACACTTCTACTCGTTTCTTCTTCCCTATCTTTATTCTCCTTCCCCTCTTCTTCACACTCTCCACATCCTCTTCTTTGCTTTCTTATAATCTCTTCCTATCTTCTTTTTCCTCTCGCTCTTCTTGACATTCTCACACTTATCTCCTATTTTTTTTCCTCGCCCTCTTTCCCTTCTCCCTCTTTCCTCCCCCTCTCCCTCTTTCTCCCTTTCCTTCCTCTTCTTCATTCTTTCCTTCTTCCTCTGTACCCTTTCTTTCCCCCTCTTCCTCTTTCCCCATCTTCCATTTCTCCCTCTTTCTTCATCTCCTTCCCTTCTTCCTCTGTACCTTTTCATTCCCCCTCTTCCTCTTTCCCCATCTTCCATTTCTCCCTCTTTCGTCATCGCCTTCCCCTTCTCCCTCTTTCTCCCTCTTTCTCACTTGCCTCTTGTTTTTCTTCGCCCTCTCTCCCCCCTCTCCCTCTTCTCCCCCTCTCCTTTTTCTTCTCTTCCTCTCTCCCTGTCCCCCTTCTCCTTCCCCTCAGATGATCCTCGCGGGCCCTTCACAGGCTTGTCTTTCCACCTTTCCGCTCTTTTAGTGTTTCATATGCAAGGCCCAACACTCCTGGCATATATCCCTCTCCCCTCCCTCCCTTCCTCTCATCCTCTCTCTCTCTCTCTCTCTCTCTCTCTCTCTCTCTCTCTCTCTCTCTCTCTCTCTCTGATCCGTGCTCCCTTTTTTTCCCTCCCCCCCCTCTCCCTATCTCTCCTTCACCTCGTTTTTTTTGTGTCTCCTTCTCTCCCTTCGTCTCTCTCCCTCGCTCCCTTTTTCTCTCTCCTTTACTTCATCTTTCTCCATAATTCCTTTCCTTCCAGCAATTTCTCCTTTTCTCTTATTTTCTCTTTATCTAATACGTCTTTTTTTCTATCTCATTTCCTTATCTGTGTCTTTCATACTTGTCACATTTTATTTATCTGTAATTTTCACTTTCATCCTCCTCTGTAAAATATTTCTTGTCTCACATTCCTCATCGTTGGTATCTGTGTGTGTGTGTGTGTGTGTGTGTGTGTGTGTGTGTGTGTGTGTGTGTGTGTGTGTGTGTGTGTGTCTGTCTGAATTTCTATACCTGTAAACCACTATTCCTGTCTGTCTGGATAACTTGAGATCTAAAAAAATATATAACAAAATGAAGATAAAGAGCTTAAGAAAAACGTGGCCTTCCCCCAAACGCTGAAGGCACCAAAAAGAAGCCCCGGGGGACCCCAGGTGGCCGGCGGCTCCCAGGGGACGGGGTCGATCTGGTTAAAGGTGACGTGACCCATTAACCTGTTGCCCTCTGGTGCGGATTGCCTGAAGGAGGAGGAGGAGGAGAAGGAGGAGGAGGAGGAGGGTGGATGGTTAAGGTGGTTGATGTAGGAGGTGGAGGTGGAGAAGACGAAGGTGAACGAAAACGAGGGTGAGAAGCAAAAGAGAAGAGAAAAGAAGGAACAAAAGGAAGAAGAAACAGAAGAAGCGGAAGAAAGTTAAGAGTAAAGATAAGATGAGTTCAAGAAGATATAGGAGGAGGGAGACAGGACGAGATGAAGGAAAAGGAAGAAGAATGGAAGCAGAAGGACGTGAAGGAGATGAAGAATGTGACAGAGGAGGAGGAAGAGGAGGAGGAGGAGATCAAGAACGAGCAGGAGGAGAAAGAGAAAGAAGAAGAGGAGGAGATGAAGATTGAGGAAGAAGAGGAGGAGGAAATGAAGTTTGAGCAAGAAGAACACGAGAAAGAAGAAGATGAGGAGATGAAGATTGAGGAAGAAGAGGAGGAAGAAATGAAGTTTGAGCAAGGAAAACAGGAGAAAGAAGAAGATGAGGAGATGAAGATTGAGGAAGAAGAAGAGGAGGAGATGAAGATTGAGCAAGAAAAACGCGATAAAGAAGAACAGGAGATGAAGAACAGACAGGAGGAAGAGGAGAAAGAAGAAGAGATGAAAATTGAGCAGAAAGGAAAGGAAGAAGAAGAGGAGAAAATAAAGAATGAGAAGAAGGAAGAGGAGGAGGAGGAGCAGCTTGTGATGATCCAGAAAAAAATATAAAAAACGAAGAAAAAAAGAGAAGGCGTAGAATGTCTTGAAGGAGGCTGAAGATTGTCGGCAAAGAGGCACAAATTGATCTTCATGGGTGATAAAAGAGAGAGAGAGAGAGAGAGAGAGAGAGAGAGAGAGAGAAGCACAGATAGAAAATATTAATAATTCAGACTTTGGTATAATCTCATTCGTTAATTCAATCTCTTTCGGTTCCGCGGGAGGAAAAAAAAAAGTTTCATGTTCCAGGGAAATTAATTTAGATGCAAGACTTTTTCCTTTTTCTTTTTCTTTTTCCTCTTTCTTAATGTCAGACAGGGAAAAGAAAGAAGGTTGAGAGTGACAGCAACAACACAAAACACACACACACACACACACACACACACACACACACACACACACACACACACACACACACACACACATACACTTTTTTGTCTCCCTTTATTTTCTACGTTACATTCAAAGACATAATTTTATCTCCTTTATCTCCCTCTTTTATATCTTCTTTTCTCCCTTTTTCTCTCTATCTATCTTTATCTATTCTTATCTTGTTTCCACACTTCCAAACCGCTTCCATTTCTAATCATAATTTTTCCCTTTATTTTCTCGTTATTTTCATTCCTTTCTATTTTAACTTTTTTCCATTGTCATTCTCATCTTCACTGTCCTGGTTATTTTCATGGTATCTTATTTCATCTATTTCATCATCCTCTTTATTATTACCTTCATTATCCTGTTTGTTTCCACCGTGTTCAAATTTCGCCTTTTCAATATCATTCTCATTTTATCCTCGTTATTTTCGTGGTAATCTAATCCAACTTCTTTATTATCATCATTATCTTCATCATTATCATTATCATCTTCATTATCCTATTTGTTTCGACTGTATTCATATTTCACCTTTTCATCATCATCCTCATTTTATCCTCGTTATTTTCGTGGTAATCTGATTTAACTTCTTCATTATCATCATCAATCATCATCATTCTCATCATCCTCTTATGCAGCTGCCGCCTCACTTGCCTCCTCCGCTGTTGTCTCCGGAAGCTGCTCCTCTCGATGTCATTCCCTTGTTTTGCATCTCATTTAGGTGGAATTGGGAAACTTGTTAGGGCGAGGTGGGGATTTTCTTGGACTTTTTTTTCTTACGATGTTCTAATTATTTTGTTTTATAAGTTATGTTCATTTGTTTGGGTTTAATTAGTGTACTTTTTTATGGAGTGAGTTTCGCGGAATTAAGGAACTAGATATTTTTTAGGTTAACTTTTTTTTCTTGTTACAGCGAGGGAGTGATTTTCTTGGACCCTTTTTCTTCTTACGATGTTCTAATTATTTTGTTCTATGAGATATGTTCATTTGTTTGGGTTTAATTAATTTACTTGTTATGGAGTGAGTTTTGCGGAATTAAGTAACTAGATATTTTTTAGGTTAACTTTTTTTTCTTGTTACAGCGAGGGAGCGATTTTCTTGTACCCTTTTTCTTTTTACTATGCTCTGTTTTGTTGTTGTTGTTGTTGCAAGTTATGTCCATTTGTTTGGGTTTAATTTACTTGTTATGGAGTGAGTTTTGCGGAATTAAGGAATTAGATATATTTTAGGTTAACTCTTTTGTCTTACTGTGTTCTAATTATTTTTTCGTTGCAAGCTATGTCCATTTCTCTGGGTTTAATTTACTTGTTATGGAGTGAGTTTTGTGGAATTAATTAATTAGATATTTTTGGGAGTAATTGTGTCTTTGTTGTTGTTTTTTTACTTGGTTTCGTAACATTAAATTCCTTCTCTATTTTTGCTTTCTGTTATTACATATTTTCTGGTGTTGCTCATGTTTTTTTTAAAGTTTTCATTTCTTTTAATTCATGTTTTTTTAAAGTTTTCATATCTTTTAATTCATATGTTTTTAGGTCATCACATCTCTCAATTCATATCTTTTTTTAGGTTTTCTTATCTTTTAATTCAAATGTTTGTTTTTAGGTTTTCATATCTTTTAATTCATGTTATTTTAAGTTTTCATATCTTTTAATTCTTAGGTTTTTTTCTTTTTAAGGTCGATTGGTGAGAGCCTTAGTTGTTTTTTGGAAAGTTCTAATTAGTTTTGATTTCTCATTTGTCTTTGTCTTGTTTTCCGTCTGAGTACAAACTTTAATAATTACTTTTATTCCATTAAAGTTTTTTACGAGAGTTGTCTGATTTGCATTTGTTATGAATATTTTAATTAAGAAAACACCCATGAAAAAGCACATCATTTTACAGCGTCATTATATTTTGCCAGTCCATGGAATTCCCTTTTTAACGATTTGCATTTGTTGTGAATATTTGAATTAGAGAAACACCCTTTGAAAAGTGCAGCATTTTACATCGTGTCATAATATTATGCCGTTTATGAAATTCCCCTTTTAGAGAAGAGGATTAACATAAAAATTCATGTAAATTTTTTTTATTCCGTGTTGTCGAATCGAGGAAACTATTATATGAACAGTCAATGCATTTAACTATATTCTGTGCCATTCAGTTTTATGATTCATGCGAACACGTTTATTTTTTTATTTTTTTTATTGGGAAACACGCCCACGCTGCCAAAATATACGTGGTGGAGTAAAGAAAACCACCTCGATGGCAAAACAAAACAAAAGACCACTGAGTATTGCTTCTATAAAACTAAAGTATGCGCAGGGATGTTATTTCTCACACCAACTATATACCCAAAGTATCGATGACAAAGAAACTCACCTAACCAGTAAAAGTATTGAATTCTCCATCCCTAAAGCTATGAATGTAGGAGCTGTATCATATCCTCTCCTCCTTTTACAGCTTCTTCGCTACTAGTAAAAGTATCCCTAGAATTACGACTGTAGGAGGTATTTTTATAACCACTCCTTTTCCTTTTACAGTTTCCCCACCTCTAGTAAAAGTATTGAAGTTTTTGTCCCTAAAACTATAAATGTAGGAACTATTTAATAACTCTTCCTTCTTTTCCTTTTACGGTTTCCTCACCACCAGTAAAAGTGGGCTAATGAATTCTCCTGCCCCTAAAACCACGAATGTAGGAGTTTTTTCACTACCTCTCCTCTTTCTTTATAGTTTCTTCACCACCAATATAAGTAATGAATTTTCTGCCTCTAAAATTACGACTGTAGGAGCTTTTTCATAACCTCGCATTCTCCTTCTTTACAGCACACCTTACGGCTTCTCCCTCTCCTGTTGCTGTGTCGAGCCTGGACGGAAGGAGGAAAAGAGGTCAGTGAACTCTTTAAAAAGTTGATTGCGTTTCTGTTTTTTCAACCTTGTTTCGTATTCCGTTAAAAGGGGAAAGGTTACGAAACGGTCCAGTCCGCTCCACTGTAAAGGATGATGATTTTTTGAAGGTTATGGCTTTTTTTGGCAACAGCAACAACAACAGCAGAATGGAGAGGTCAGTATCCTTTTGTTTGCTGTTGTTGTGTTGTTTGTTTATTTGTGTTCGTGTGTGAGTTTTTATTCTCCGAGTCTTCACAGAATTCATCACCCTAAATACTTTTAGGTGAATTTCGCCTTGTCTTCCTTTTTTTTCTTCTTTCCATTCTCTGTTTGGGCCTTTGATTCTTTCCTTTCTTTCTTCTTTCGTGCATTCATATTTTTCCTTCTTTTTTCTCTTGCTTCCTTCCTTCTTTCCCTCCTCTCCTTCTTTTTCCCTCCTCTCGGATCTTCTCCTTCACCGCTAACTTTTTCTCTTCGATTCCAGTACTCTCCTCTCCTTCGTCCTAACCTTCCTCTACCTCCTCTTTCTAGTCTTTTCCGTTTTCATATCCCTTTTCCTCTTCTTCCTCCTCCTCCTTGCTGTTCTTATTCATTTCCTTTCTTCCTTCATTAATTGTACTTCCCTGCCCTTCTCTCACTCTACCTCCTCTTTCTAGTCTTTTCCTTTCTCATACCCCTTTTCCTCTTCTTCCTCCTCCTCTTCGCCCTCCTCCTCCTCCTTGCTGTTCTTATTCATTTACTTTCTTCCTCCATTAATTGTACTTCCCTGCCTTTCCCTCACTTTTCCTCCTCTTTCTTCTTCTTCCCATCCCGCCAACTCACTCACTCACTCACACTCACTCACTCACTCACTGCAAACGCTCCAAACACTCTGTCACATTAGATTATGCTCTTTCATTGTCGTTTGTTAAGTGAACTGCTGTACCACTAGTTAGATTATATGAAAGATCCTTGCCTTCTTCTTCTTCGAGAGAGAGGAAGAATGTGGAGAAAAAGGAGCAGAAGGAGGAGGAGAAAGAGAAGGAGGGAATAGAACAGAGGTCAAGTAGTTGGGTTAGTCTTTAAAACAATTTGGTATTTGCTCCTTTTTCTTTTTCCTTCTTCTTCCTCCTCCTCCTCGTCCTCCTGCTCCTCCTCCACTGCCCTCCTTTTCTCCGCATTCTTGTTTAGCTTTTGTATTGTACGCGATGTTTTGTTGTTGCCTCACTCTTAAACACCAAGCTTTGTCCTCCAACGAGCCATTGAATCTCTCTCTCTCTCTCTCTCTCTCTCTCTCTCTCTCTCTCTCTCTCTCTCTCTCTCTCTCTCTCTCTCTCCTTCATAACAACACATTTTCCATTATTCTGAAATTCTGCCTCTTTTTTTCTCTCTCTCTCCCTCTTTATCTCTTTTTCACTCCTCCTTCCATTTATTTGTTCTCCAGTTTCCTCCTTTCCTTCTTTTCTTTTCATTCCCTCATTCCTTTCCTCCGTCGCATATCTCTCTCTCTCTCTCTCTCTCTCTCTCTCTCTCTCTCTCTCTCTCTCTCTCTCTCTCTCTCTCTCTCTCTCTCTCTCTCTCTCTCTCTCCTCCTCCTCCCATCCTTCCTTCTCCTCCTCCTCCGCCGTATCCTTTAACTCGTCAAATTATTCTTCGTCTTCACGCGTTTATCTTCCCCACAACTTCAAGAGACCTCATTTAATTCATCTCCCCCCTCCTACCCTTCCCCCTTATCCCTCCATCCCTCTCCCTTCCTAGAAAAACAGTGTCCCGTTGATTTGTGGTCCAGAGTCGTGTAATAAAAGTTATGGCGTGGAAAGTTTCCCCACATAAAAACAAGTGCTGGAGTTTCGGAAGGCCTATGGAGCAATTATCGAAGAAAAATAACAACGTAAGGAAACGGAATGGGAAGGGAAAACTTATTAAGGGACGGGGAAAATTATTGAATAGGAGGAGGAGGAGGAGGAAGAAGAGGAGGGTGAAGGAGATAAGGGGAAGACTAGTAAGAGGAGGTAGAGGAACATGAGGAGGAAAGGAAGAGGAGGAGGAGGAGGAGGAGGAAGAAGGGGAGAGTGAAGGAGAGAAGGGGAAGACTAGTAAGAGGAGGTAGAGGAAGAGGAGAAGGTAGGAGAGGAGGGAAAAAGGAGAAGAAGAAAGAAGTGGAAAATTATGAAGAAGAGAAAAACACAAAACAGGGATAAGATAAGGAAGAGGAAGTGGATAAAAATGAGAAAGGAAAAGAAAAACAGAATTGAAAGATGAATGAAAAAGAGAAGAGGAAGACAAGAGGACAAGTGAAGGAGGAGGGGAAAACGAAGAGGAGGAGGAGGAGGAGGAGGAAGAGGAAGAGGAAGAAGACGTAAATGAGGATCAGGAAGGAGAAGAAAAAACGGTAATGGACGATGGAAAAAAAAGAGGAGAGGAGGGTAAGAGGAAAAGAGAGGAGTGAGAGGGAAAGAGGAAGAGGAAGAGGAAGAGGACGTAAATGAGGATACGAAAGGAGAAGAAAAAACGGTAATGGTCGATGGAAAAAAAGAGGAGAGGAGGGTAAGAGGAAAAGAGAGAAGGAGTGAGAGGGAAAGAAGAAGAGGAAGAGGAAGAGGACGTAAATGAGGATAAGCAAGGAGAAGAAAAAACGGTAATGGTCGATGGAAAAAAAGAGGAGAGGAGGGTAAGAGGAAAAGAGAGAAGGAGTGAGAGGGAAATAAGAGGAAGAGGAGGAGTGCAGGAGGAGGAAGAGGAGGAGGACGTAAATGAGGATGAGCAAGAAGAAAAAACGGTAATGGTCGATGGAAAAAAAGAGGAGAGGAGGGTAAGAGGAGAAAAGAGAAGGTGTGAGAGAGAAAGAAGAGGAGGAGGAGGAGGGGGAAGAGGAGGAGGAAAACTCAATAATACCGTTATTATGTCCGCACTGGAGGGAAAATTCTCAACTAATTCCTCCTGAGAAGCCTTTCAATCTTATTAAGAAGTGTGTTTTACCTCCCACCTGCCAGCGACACAGAGAGAGAGAGAGAGAGAGAGAGAGAGAGAGAGAGAGAGAGAGAGAGAGAGAGAGAGAGAGAGAGAGAGATAATTACTTTATATAATCTCATTTTCTTCCAACGATTTTGTTTTCCACGTAAACACACACACACACACACACACACACACACACACACACACACACACACACACACACACACACTCAATGAATAGAAGAACAGTGTCAAACAATTTACAGCATTTAAACTAGACTTGGGTGGTACTTTCTCTCTCTCTCTCTCTCTCTCTCTCTCTCTCTCTCTCTCTCTCTCTCTCTCTCTCTCTCTCTCTCTCTCTCTCTCTCTCTCTCTCTCTCTCTCTCTCTCTCCCTTTCACTTACCTTGTCACTCACTCACTCACACTCTCCATCTTAAGTGTTAGTGGGCCACTCTCCCGGTATTTTCGTGGTCTATTGAATTTTGCACAGTGTCCCCTCGTAAAGACCTAAACGGTATTCTTCGCGTGTGTTTTAGGAATTGGTGCGTTTCTTTAAGTGTGTGTGTGTGTGTGTGTGTGTGTGTGTGTGTGTTCCCACCTCCCTCCCTTCCTCCTCCCACACACACATTTCCTTCTCTTTTGTCTCTTTCATTCATTCATTCTTCTCTCTCTTCTCTTTTGTCAACCTTTTCACAGCTTCTTTTGTCCTTTTAAACTGTTCCCGGTTCTTCCATCTCCCTCCTTCTTCTCTCCCTTTTCCTTTCATGCCTATCCTCCTCCTCCTCCTCCTCCTTCTACTTTCATACCTCTTCCTCCTTCTCCTTCTCCTTCCCCCAACCCTCCCTTTCTGTCCTCCCTTTAAAAGTAATTGAATTAATCCACCTCGAGACGAATTACCACGCCGCACAAGGGAGATAAACAACCTAAAACAAGAGGAGGGTACTGGGACGCGAGGAGAGAGGGAGGAGGCTTGTAGGGAGGAAGAGGGAAGGGACTCTGAGGCAGGATGATGACAAATAGCATGGAGCTTTATAGGGAGAAAAGAGAGAGAGAGAGAGAGAGGGGAGGTACTAGAAGGCAAGGAGAGGAGGGATAAGCAGGAAAGGAGAGTTCTGAGAGGCAAGGAGACTGGGAATAAGGAGAGTTGTAGGGAGAAAGGAGAGAGAGAGAGGGAAGGTATTAGAAGGCAAGGAGAGGAGGAAATAGGACTTAAGGAAGGTGCAGGGAGGTAAGAAGAGGATTAATAACGAGGGTTGGAGGGAGAGAGGAGAAAGGGAGGGTACTGGAAGGCAAGGAGGAGAGGAACAAGGAGAAAAGGAAGGTGCTGAGATTCAAGTACGGAAGGAATAAGGAAGTTTTTAATAAGGAAGGAGAGAAAGAGAGTACTGAAAGGCAATGAGGAAGGGAATGAAAGAAGAGGATAGAAGGAATAAGGAAGTTTTTAGGAAGGAGGGAGAGAAAGAGAGTACTGAAAGGCAATGAGAAAGGGAATGAAAGAAGAGGACAGACGAAATAAGGAAGTTTTTAGGAAGGAGGGGGAGAAAGAGAGTACTGACAGGCAACGAGCAAGGGAATGAAAGAAGAAGGGAATATTGTTATTAAGTAAGAAGAGGAAAGAAATTGAAAAAAAGGCTGTTGAACGAAAGAAACGAGGACTATCATATTTTTTGCCCTTCAGCTTCTTCGTTTACTTAGAAAAAAGATGAATCAAGAAGGTTTAGGGAAGGTAGGAAGAGCTGAGGGCAAGGAGATAGTTTAGAGAAAATTGTTATTAAGAAAGCAGATGAAAGAAATAAAAAAAAGTTATTGAAATGACAGAAAGAATCGAGGACTACAGTTTTTTGCCCTTCAGCTTCTTCGTTTACTTATAAAAAAGATGAATCAAGAAGGTTTAGGGAAGATAGTTTAGAGATAATTAGTGTAGAAGGAAGGGAATTAGGTGCTGGGAAGGAGCTATGACAGGAGACGATGTATTATGCAAAGGTGTGGGCGAAGCGGGACAGGTTGACGTATTGGTGGACAGGTGAGGTTGTAATTAAGGAACGCTCGTCGCTAATTGTCGCTCCGGTCATTGTTCTCTGCCTTTTCTTTTGTTTGAATTGCACTTGGGTTCTTTATTTCTGCTGTCGATGTTTTTTTTTTCTTTTCTTTTTTTCTCTGCTTGTTCGATTTTTTTTTTTTTTACTGTGGCTATTGTGTGATTTGTTTAAGGACACACACACACACACACACACACACACACACACACACACACACACACACACACACACACACACACACACACACACACACACTTGTACTTCTTTTTCCACTCCGAAACTCTACGGAGACGCTAATCCATATTTAATTAACCCTTTATCGCGCTTAAAACACACACACACACACACACACACACACACACACACACACACGCAAAGACAAACTGAAAATGGATTCTTCGCATTTTTAACCCTCGCGGCCTTCCCTCTTCTCCTCCTATCCTCTTCGATCTCCATTCTCTTTCTCTTCCCCTTCGCCACCTCCTTCTGTGTCCCCGTCATCCCAATAGCCTTAGGGAACCCACGTTGACAGCATCGGGCGAGGCAGACGGGGAGGGGAGGGAGGCGAGGAGTGGGCGGCGCGGCTCTTAGGGAGGGTTCCGCAAGGGGCTTATGTTGTCTCTTCTTCTTCGGGGATTTGCGGTGCCTGACCCTATCTCTCTGTTTCGCTCACTCGCTTTGTATCCGTGTGTTTGTTCTGGCGTGTGGTGTGATGTCTGGGTGGAGGAAGAGGAGGAGGAGGAGAAGGGGAAGGAAAAAGAGGAAGAGGAGGAGTAGGAGAAGGTATTAAGAGGAGACTGTAGGGAAGGAAAGATTTTAGAAGGTGAAAGAACTGAGGTAGAGGAAGGAAAAGAAAGAGAAAAAAATAGATGACAAGTCCGGTATTCGGCATCAGAAGAGAAGGAAGATGTGTTAAAAGAATGATGATGAGGAGGAGGAGGAGGTATTAAAAGCAGACTGTTGGGAAGGAAAGATTTTAGAAGGCGATAGAACTGAGGTAGAGGAAGGAAAAAGAGAGAGAAAAATTAGACGACACGCGCGGTATTCGGCATCAGAGGAGAAGGAAGATGTGTTAAAAGAATGAGGAAGAAGAAGAGGAGGAGGAGGAAGATGTATTAAGAGGAGACTGTTGGGAAGGAAAGGTATTAGAAAGTGAAAGAACTGAGGTAGAGGAAGGAAAAGAAAGAGAAAAATTAGATGACACGCGCGGTATTCGGCATCAGAGGAGAAGGAAGATGCGTTAAAAGAATGAGGAAGAAGAGGAGGAGGAGTTGGAGGTATTAAAATCAGAGTGTTGGGAAGGAAAGATTTTAGAAGGTGAAAGAACTGAGGAAGAAGAAGGAAAAGAGAGAGAAAAAAATAGATGACACGCTTGGTATTCGACATCAGAGGAGAAGGAAGATGCGTTAAAAGAGTGAGGAGGAAGAGGAGGAGGAGGAGATGTTGAGAGGATATTGTTGCGAAGGAAAGGTTTTAGAAGGCGAAAGAGAGCTGAAGAAGACGTAGGAAAAGAGAAAGAAAACATTTGACACGTGTGTTATTTGACATCAGAGAAGAAGAAAGAGGAGGAAAAAAAAACATGGAAAGGTATTTGGTGATAAGCCTGAGGAAGAGGAAGAGGAAAATAAAGAGCAAGAGGGAGAGAGAGAGAAAAGATGACACGTGTGAGGAGGAAGAGAAGGTGAGAGAACAGATAAAGAGGAAGAGGAAGAGGAGGCGTTAAGAGGAAACTATTGGTAGGATGCTTGCATGTCAGAGAGAGAAAGACAGAAAAAGTTGACAAGTTGGACCTTAGACTATAGAAAAGCAGGAGAAAGTAAATGATAGACCAGAGGAAGAGGAAGAGGAGAGGAGGAGGAGGAGGAGGAGGAGGTGTTGAGAGGAAACTATTGATAGGTGAGAAAGAGAAAGAAGAGGAGAAATAGGAGGTAAGAGGAGAGAGAATAGAAGAGGAAGAGGAAAGGAGGAGGAGGAGGTGTTGAGAGGAAACTATTGATAGATGAGAAAGAGAAAGAAGAGGAGAAGCAGGAGGTAAGAGAAGAGAGAACAGAAGAAGAGGGAGAGGAAGAGAACATTCGGTGTTGAGAGGACTCGTTTGGTAAGGATGTCGGGAGATGCGAAAACAGAGTCAGAGAGGAAGGGAAAAGAAGAAAGAACAGAAGAAGAGGGAGAGGAAGAGAACAGGCGGCGTTGAGAGGACTCGTTTGGTAAGGATGTCGGGAGATGCGAAAACAGAGAACAGAGTCAGAGAGGAAGGGAAGAGTGACCCATGAAAGGCGTCGAGTATATACATAGCGAAGGGATGAAAGAGAAGATCTGAAGGAGATGAGGAAAAAGAACGGACGGGTGGGAATGAAGGTGTCAACGCTACAACAACTCCTGGAAACGGGAATGAAGCAGATAAACAAAGAGAGAGAGAGAGAGAGAGAGAGAGAGAGAGAGAGAGAGAGAGAGAGAGAGAGAGAGAGAGAGAGAGAGAGAGAGAGAGAGAGAGAGTATAAACAATGGCTCAAGCGTGTGTGGAGGCGAGACTGAAAGAGAAAATAATTGAACCAGCGGAGTATTTTAAACGCACGACGATGGGTGTAAAAAAAACAAGCAAAGTAGACGAAAAAATTAAAGGGATACACGATTTAGATTTCAAAAGCTGAAAGGAAATAGAAAAAAAATAATACTAAATCTTGTAATGCAAAAAGAAATCATGCGAAAAGAACTAAAGATTGGACAAAGTATAAGAAGAAGTAACTGTCAGAACACTAAAAATAACTTACGACAGCAAAAAAAGAGAATAGCCAAACAGAATCACACGTGCAAGAACTTGAGTAAAAGAAAAAAAAGTAGACGGAGAAAGAAGTTGAAAAATACCATCATAAATAACTCAATTCCCTACAGAGATTAGTTTGTTCTTAAAAAAAAAATAGTTTGAACCAGAAATTATGCAAAGAGAAACAAGTGAAAAATAACATAAATAACTCAATTCCCTGCAGAGATTAGTTTGTTCATAAAAATAAAATAGTTTGAACCAGAAATTACACAAAAAAGAAACAAGATAAAAAAACCACATCATAAATAACTCAATTCCCTACAGAGATTTGTTTGGTCATAAAAAGTTAGTGCCACAAAATAAATAAATAAAACTTTGATTAAATAAGGAAGTACCAGACAGAAGTTAGGGTGAAGTTAACCGAGGCGAATTTAGCGACAAGAAGGATCGATGAGATGATAAAATTAGAATATAACGAAGGAAAATGGAACCACAAAATATATAAATAAAACCTTGATTAAATAAGGAAGTACCAGACAGAAGTTAGGGTGAAGTTAACCGAGGCGAGTTTAGCGACAAGAAGGATCGATGAGGTGATGAAATTAGAATATAACGAAGGAAAATGGAACCACAAAATAAATAAATAAAACCTGGATTAATTAAGGAAGTAGCAGACAAAAGTTAGGGTGAAGTTAACCGAGGCGAATTTAGCGACAAGAAGGATCGATGAGATGATAAAATTAGACTTTAGCGAAGGAAAGAGAGGTCAAGGCAGAGGTCACGTAAACACCTGAATATTCGCCTGTGTTTCTATTGTCTGTGTGTTACTTTGTCTTTGTTTTTGTCGTCGTCATTAAATCGTCCTTTCAAGATATATTAAAATAGGTCAAAACAACGATTAATGAAAAGGTGGATATTTGTCGGTGTATTACTTTGTCCTTGTTTTTGTCGTCGTCATTAAATCGTCCTTTCAAGATATATTAAAATAGGTCAAAACAACGATTAATGAAAAGGTGGATATTTGTCTGTGTATTACTTTGTCCTTGTTTTTGTCGTCGTCATTAAATCGTCCTTTCAAGATATATTAAAATAGGTCAAAACAACGATTATTGAAAAGGTGGATATTTGTCTGTGTATTACTTTGTCCTTGTTTTTGTCGTCGTCATTAAATCGTCCTTTCAAGATATATTCAAATAGGTCAAAACAACGATTAATGAAAACAGCTGTGTATTACTGCGTCTGTCTTTCCCTCGTCTGTATTAACTCCTCGTATCCTCATTTCAAAATAAATTAGAAGAAGCCGAAGTTGGTCAAATGAGCGACTAACGAAATCAGCTGAATATTCGTATGTGTATTATTACGTCTGTTTTTCCCTCATGTATTAAATCCTCCTTTCCTCCTTTAAAAATAAATTACAAGAAGCCGAAGTTGGTCAAATGAGCGACTAACGAAAACAGCTGATTATTATTAGTCTGTGCTTTGCTTCGTCTATTTTTCCCTCATCTGTATTAAATCCTCCTTTCCTCCTTTCAATATAAACCAGAAGAAGCCGTAGTAGGTCAAAACAGAGCTCAAAGAAAACAAGTAAATATTCGTCTGTGTTTCTTCCTTCACAAAACTCGAATGCTTTCAAAGTGGGAGTTTTTTGCCCTCTTTCTTTCGTTTTCTTCTTCTTTCTTTTCGTGACAGGAATACATTGTGGACCTCAACTTCTCTACCATTATTTTGTTTGTGTTCAGTTTAGTTTAATTGCCTTATAGTTTGTACCTTCCTCTGCCCTTGAAAAATACAAAAGAAACACAAATTAGACGACGAATAAAACTCCAGCAAGAAAGAAACACTAACTAAGCCACACCAGCGAAGCGAAGTGGAGGAATGATCGTGAAATATTAACGCAAATCAAAGTGCAATGACCCTCACTACGCACCTGCCCGTCCGCCCTCAGCTGCCCTCACCTGCCTCCCACTCCCCAATTACCACACCTTTGTACCCCGCTGCGTCTATTTTTACCGGCGTTTCAAGGTGGGCCTCGTTAAATTTGTACGTGACGGGCCTAATGCAAGTGACACGTATTTACAAAGAGCTTCAAACATATTCTCAATTGTAAATGTTTTGTGTGTGTGCGTCGGGGGGCTTGTGTGTGTGCATGTGTGTGTGTGTGTGTGTGTGTGTGTGTGTGTGTGTCTCATTCCACGCACCAACGGGCTCTGATTACCGCTACTGTGTTGTTCCCCCCCCTCCCCCCCGTAAACACACACACACACACACACACACACACACACACACACACACACACACACACATCACAGGCAACCACAACACCCATCACAAACACCTGCAAACGGATAATATTTTCTTCCATTGTATCGTAATTTTTCAACCTTTTTCTCGAGTCCATTATTTTCTTTTTCTTTTTTTTTTACGTCTTATTTTCTTATCGCCCTTCCCTTTCGGTGTTGCTTTTTTTCTTTCATGATTTTTTTTCAACTTTTTTTCTCTCCCGTCATCTGCCAACTCTTTTCACCGACCTTTTTCCTCCGCTGTTTTCCTCTTTTTTTTTCTCTTTTCTTCCTCTTTCGTCTGTCAGTGTTTTTCTTTCTCCTTCTTCCCTTCCCCTCCTCCTCCTTTCTTTTTCCTGGTCTCTTCTCTCCCTTCTTTTCCTCACTCTTCCTTTTCTTTAAATTCTTACCACTCCTTTTTTTTCCTTCTTTCTCTTACCCACTCTTTCTCCTCCTTCCTCCTTCCCTTTCCTCTCTGTCTTCTTCTTTTCGTTTTCTCATTATTCTCTTTCTCCTTTTTCCTTCCGCCTCCGATCTTTCTCCCTCTTTCGTCTTTCCGCTCTCCTCTTTCTCCTCTCGTCTCCTCATTCTTCTCTTCTTTCTTTTGCCGTCTCCCTTTTCTCCTTCTGATTCTTTTTCTCTTCCACATTTTTCCACCCTTTCCTCACCCCACTTATTTCTCTCTTTCTTTTATCTTTCCAGCGTTCTCTTTCTCCTCTCGTCTCCTCTCTTCTAAGCTTTCTCTACTCCTCTCCTCTTCCTCTGCTCCTTTCGCCGGTCACGTCAGCTTAAAATTTTAAAGGCTGTCAGGTTGCGAAGTATTTTCAGCCTCATGTGTGACGTATTTTCGAGTCGTGTGTGAGGTGGGGAAGGAGGGGGAAGGGGAGGGAAGGGGGAGTGGGGAGGGGGAGGAGGGAGGAGGAAGGAATGGAAGGAGGGAAGGGAGGGGAGTGAGGTGTGAGGAAAGGAAGGGAAGGGAAGGGTAAGGAGGGGGATGGAGAGGAACGGGTGTGAGGTGTGAGAAAGAAGAGGGAAGGGAAGGAAAAGGAAGGGAAGGGTAGGAAGGGGGATGGAGAGGAAGGAGAGTGAGGTGTGATAAAGGGATGGGAAGGGAAGAGAAAGGAAGGATAGGGAGGGGGATGAAGATGAAAGTTACGTGCGTGGGGGGTGAGGAAGGGAAGGGGGAGTGGTGTGGGGAGGAAAGGGAAAGGAAGGGTAGGAAGGAAATGGAAAGAAAGGGGGAGTGTGGGTAAGGGGTGGGGATGTTCAAGGGGGGAAAGAAGGGAGGTTAATTGAATGAGGGGGGTACGGAGGGGTAGGTAAAAGGGGGGAAGGGTCTGATGGCGTGGGTGGGGAAGGGGGTACTTATGGGGAGGGGGATGAAGGGGGGGGAGTAAGTTGTTTGTCACGGCGCAGAGTCATTAGTTTTGTAAGTTATCCGCGTTATATTTTTCTTTACTGTTCTTTTTTGTTCTTTTTTTCTTCCTTTTTTGGGTGTGTGAGTACAGAGAATGATGCCTCGTGTCTGTGTCCCTCTCCTCTCTCTCTCTCTCTCTCTCTCTCTCTCTCTCTCTCTCTCTCTCTCTCTCTCTCCTTTATTTTCACATTTTTTTCCCTCCTCGTTACAGTGTGTGTGTGTGTGTGTGTGTGTGTGTGTGTGTGTGTGTGTGTTTTGCCTGTCACCACCAGAGAGCTTAACATACCACACACACACGCACACACACATATTATACACCCACACATTCCCCCTTCCCACACACACACACACACACACACACACACACACACACACACACACACACATACACATTCAGTATCCTCCTCCTCTCCCCCCCACACACATACACACCTACACCCTCACACCTAACAGGAGCACCTAACTTAATTACCACCCTTCCTCCCTTGCCGCTACCCACCTGAGGCCTTGGCGCGGACAGGGCGGGGAGGGGCGCGGAGATGCCTCAAGGGACCGTAACTCTATTAGAAAAGGGGAAGAGGAGAGTCTGCTGAAAATAATGGAAGGAGGAGGAAGAGAAGGTGGAGGAGGTGGAGGTGTAGGTGGAGGAGAAGGCAGTATAAGCAGAGGGACAAGATAATGAGGTAATTAAGACTAGTAACAGTGCGCTCTCGAGGGGGTCGGAATCTTTGGCAGCAGGAGAAGAAGTAGTATCAGCAGTAGTAGTAGTAGTAGTAGTAGTAGTAGTAACAGTAGTGGTTGTAGTTATAGTAGAAAGTAATAGGAGAAAGCTTAGAAGAGAGGAGAGAAGAGGAGAAAGACAAGAGAGGAGACGTAAGGATAAAATGAGGAGTGGGAGAACGAAAGGAGGAAGAAAAGTGGAGAGTGAAAGAAAGGAAAAGAATAGAAAGAAGGAGAAACAGAAGTAGCTGTAGTAGTAGTAGTAGTTGTAGTAGTAGCAGTAGCAGGAAAGGCATCAGTACCCGTAGGAATTGATAGTCTCAGAAACTCAAGCAGACATTTCCTGATGCTTGAAACGCAATGAAGATAATTTGATGAGGGAGCGGAAGGAAAAATTAAAGGGGGAGAGTAATATCGAGGGAAGGGGAACGTAGAGAGAGATAATGAACGTCGCCATTATCAAGACCTTCCCTTCACGAGTGTTAGAAGGGAAACAGGGGAGAGGAAATCAGAAAATGAGGTACTTGTATAAAAGAGAAGGAGGAGGAGCATGCTTATAGGAGAGAATGTGGATGTGGATCGTTAGAAGGTAATTGAAAAGCGTTAAAAAAGAATGATTGAGTGAGTCTTAGAAAAAATAGGAGGAAATCAGAAAATGAGATGATTATATAAAACAGAAGGAAAATGAAGGTTACAGAAATGGAAAACGGATGTGAGTCGTATGAACGTAATTAAAAAACAGCGTAAAAATGAATTAATTAATGAGTCTTAAAAAAAATAGTTTGGAAATACACGGACTCCTCGTGACGTGAGAAATAAAAAGCAAAATTAGAACATGAGATAGTTATATAAAGGAGAAGGAAAAGCAAGGTTGCAGGAAAAAAAAGGATGTGGGTGTGAGAAGGAAATTTAAAAAGCGTTGAGAAAGAAAGAGTGATTGAGCCTTAGAAAAATAGGTTGGAAATTCATGGACTATTTAGCAAAATTAGAACATGAGATAGTTATATAGAGGAGAAGAAAAAGGAAGGTTGCAGGAAAGAAAGCGAATGTGGGTGTAAGAAGGAAATTTAAAAAGCATTGAGAAACAAAGAGTGATTTAGCCTTAGAAAAATAGCTTGGAAATTCGTGGACTCCTCATGACGTGTGAAATGTAAAGCAAAATTAGAACATGAGATAGTTATATAAAGGAGAAGGAAAAGCAAGACTATCGGAAAGAAAGAAGGTAATTTAAAAAGTGTTGAGAAAGAAAGAGTGAATGAGTCTTAGAAAAACAGTTTGGAAATTCATGGATTCTTCGTGATGTGAAAACTTATTAAGCAAATGAAATTGAAGGAAGGTGAGATTTGATACCGAAGAAAGATAAAAATGAAAGAAAAAGTGTGTTCATTATAAGAAAACATAGAAATTAGTGGATTCGTGACGTACAAAGCAAATATTAAGTTTAGCCAAATTATGGTGTGAGAAGATAACGAGGAGGGAAAATGCAAGAGTGTTAATTATAAGAAGAAGAAGAAGAAGAAAGAGAAGTTATAAGGAGATTTAAAAAGCGTAAAAGAGGAATGAAAGAGTGA